>NC_137814.1:67444735-67747235 GCF_963921795.1 Nannobrachium achirus
GTTTTTGCGCAGATGGATTATCACTTGACTTCAACGTTTACGTCATCTAGTCACATGACAGTGTGCGCCCAGCCGAGTGCTGTTTGTACTGTAAACATGCCAGCCTTGGGATGAAAACAATTTTTTTTTTTTAGTAAATGAAGTCTCTTTATGGGCCTTGAATTATCTTAAAGTCTATGAGTTCGACTATTTACTCAACTTCGTTGCTTGGAGAGAAGATATTAAGAAGAGAGACAGGCAGGCAGGCAGGAATGCAAACAGGCAAAGATGGTTCGATTCCAGGTTTATTGTATAGATATAGGGAGCCACAGCACAGAGGCGCAGCAGCCCTCCGGCGTCTGGCCAAGAATAGATAGATAGATAGATAGATAGATAGATAGATAGATAGATAGATAGATAGATACTTTATTGATCCCCAAGGGGAAATTCAGATATCCCATAGCTACATACAGGCATATTAGTTAAAAACACAACACAAAAAGAGGAATTGGACACAGGTTAAAAACAGAGAGTGAATACACATAAAAACATTAAAAAGCATTTAAGAAGGTAACCATGGGGATAATAATAAATCGTCCATTGCATAGGCCTAAAAAACTAATTAGTAGTCCAGGTCTAGCGGCTGGCCATCGAATTAAAAAGTCTAATGGCGGAGGGAATAAAAGTGTTCTTAAAACGATTATTGTTGCAGGGCCACGAACGGAACATGTCCTTACGACTGCTTTTCTGGCCTTTTAGGATGTTGTGGAGAGGATGGCTAGCGTTGCTCATTATGGCCCTGCTCTTGTTAATTGTGCACCTCTCCACAACCAATTCCAGTGAGTCCGGCCTCTCCCCCAGAACGGAGCCAGCCTTCTTCACCAGCTTGTTCAGCCGCTTAGCGTCCTTGTCCATCAGGCTGCCTCCCCAGCAGACTGCAGCATAGAGCATGACACTTGCCACAGCTGACTGGTAGAACATGTGCAGCATTCTACTGCACACATCAAAGGACCGGAGCCTCCTCAGGAAGAAGAGCCTACTCTGAGTCTTTTTATAGACAGCCTCAGAGTTCAGAGCCACCCAATACATTATTTTGCCCAGGTTTTATACATTTCTAAGACACATTCTGTCTTTCTATTGGTCCAGACCTCCAGAGATGTTGATTAGATTGGTATCTCCTCAATACGCTGACTGCCTTGTGGCAGAAGGCCTGTTGACGGTAAACACCTATCAATAGCTACTCACAGCAGGTGACATTCCTACACAAAGACAAGGGCCTGACACCCACCCCAAAATAGAGAATGGAGACACACCAATATGCGAGATCTTTAGTATGTTAATACAGTCCTGGGAGCAGACCTTTGCCCCTGTCCCACTCCTATCTGACACCCTTAAGTTTGGAGTAGAAATGAGAGTACAATAAGTACAAAATATGTGAAATGTGGTTTGATAGGATACCGCAGCCTCTCAATGGATTTACTATGGAGGAGCTTCACTTCGCGTGCACGCCCAACGTGCGTTGTAAACAAATCGCGGACATTTCCGTTGTGGGCTGGACCGGTGCGACGTACAGTAAGTAATAATACTTTTAATGTATTTACAGTAACAGTGACGGTGAGCGTTGTCAACGGCACCATGATATTAACCCTTTAAATGACGGTGAGGACTGTCAAAGGCAGCAGAAGTGTTAATTAAAATGCATTAAAAAAAAGAAAAGAAAAGGAAAGGAAAAAAAAATAGACAACAATAGTATACAGTACAGTTACATTTAATTAGCAGCAATGGTTCACAAAACCGTTTCAATCGATCAATCACATTTTATTAAGGACACTTGGTCCATTTGTGGAGTGCAGTTTGCTTCCAGGTTGTCCTGACAGGCAGTGCATTCTGTCTTCATTAAATATTATTGGTCATTCATGAAGAACAATGATCCTAGCCAGGATGTACCAACTGACAAGGCCTGGTACAATGTGGGTGAGCACACATGTGAGCTTGTACATCGGCTATTTTAAAATAGCCTACATTTAAATATTTACAACGGACTTAATACAATCATTTGTCATGGAAGTGGACTTCCCAAGCAACATGGAACTGTGTGTTTCTCCACTGGCACTGGCTGGCAGTCAGTTAGGTTGCATGCTTTGTACACGGGCTGTCACATGCGATGGTGTGTCTCATAGAAAAATGCTACCTTAGGGGGGCACCATTTCACAGGAGAACATCAGTATGAATGAGTCTGATTAACTCCAGTCTGGCGGCCATTACCGGTATTACATTTCATAGGGGTGACATAGCGGCACGGTGCCCTTGGAGACTTGGTGCCCCAGGCAAACGTCGGTTTCGCCTCTCCCAATGGGTGGCGCTGCTAGCGGTTTCACTCATTCAGGTTTTGTCACAGAACTGTGTGACTGTGGCCTCTCTGCACTTATCTATTGGATTTAACATTCTACACAGAACTGTATGACTGTGGCCTCTCTGTTATCTATTGGATTTAACATTCTACACTGAACTGTGTGACTGTGGCCTCTGCACTTATCTATTGGATTTAACATTCTACACAGAACTGTGTGACTGTGGCCTCTGCACTTATCTATTGGATTTAACATTCTACACAGAACTGTGTGATTGTGGCCTCTCTGCACTTATCTATTGGATTTAACATTCTACAAACACAAACGTTACCTTTGTTATCATTTTATAACAGACAATTAACTTTTGTGGCAAGTGGTCATGACCTTTGGGCAAGTAGAACATGACCTGTACTCTCCCAACGGGCAAGTACCTCTGAGACCTTAGTGTCAACCAGTGGTGGGCAAAGTAGCCACAATTCTTAGTATCAATACTGTAATAAAATACTCTGTTAAAAGTAAAAGTCTGAAATTCTAAATGTACTTGAGTAAAAGTAAACCAAGCAAAGGTAGTCATAATGCAGAATGTCCCATGCATTTCAAACGTTGAAGATAATGAAAATAACAGATCTATAAGCTTACGAAGCAACCTTCGATTTAAAGCAACAACCGATCTAAAAGCTCACAACTCTCACTACGAGCATGTAGATCAGGTATTTTCAGCAAGGAGGTTTGGTGTAGAGGGAAAAGAGAGCAGACTAAGTACAGGGTGAAAGGTCAAGTTTACTAAGTATTGAGGTTTAAGTGGTTAAATGCAATGATTACTGTCACAATATCGAGCTATTTAACACTGTTACTGAACAAACACTCTATAGCAATGATTACTGTCACAATATCGAGCTATTTAATCACTGTTACTGAACAAACACTCTATAGCAATGATTACTGTCACAATATCGAGCTATTTAACACTGTTACTGAACAAACACTCTATAGCAATGATTACTGTCACAATATAGAGCTATGATTACTGTCACAATATAGAGCTATTTAACACTGTTACTGAACAAACACTCTATATAGCAATGATTACTGTCACAATATAGAGCTATTTAACACTGTTACTGAACAAACACTCTATAGCAATGATTACTGTCACAATATAGAGCTATTTAACACTGTTACTGAACACACACTCTATAGCAATGATTACTGTCACAATATAGAGCTATTTAACACTGTTACTGAACAAACACTCTATAGCAATGATTACTGTCACAATATAGAGCTATTTAACACTGTTACTGAACAAACACTCTATAGCAATGATTACTGTCACAATATAGAGCTATTTAACACTGTTACTGAACAAACACTCTATAGCAATGATTACTGTCACAATATAGAGCTATTTAACACTGTTACTGAACAAACACTCTATAGCAATGATTACTGTCACAATATAGAGCTATTTAACACTGTTACTGAACAAACACTCTATAGCAATGATTACTGTCACACTATAGAGCTATTTAACACTGTTATTGAACAAACACTCTATAGCAATGATTACTGTCACAATTTAGAGCTATTTAACACTGTTACTGGACAAACACTCTATAGCAATGATTACTGTCACAATGTAGAGCTATTTAACACTGTTACTGAACAAACACTCTATAGCAATGATTACTGTCACACTATAGAGCTATTTAACACTGTTATTGAACAAACACTCTATAGCAATGATTACTGTCAAAATATAGAGCTATTTAACACTGTTATTGAACAAACACTCTATAGCAATGATCACTGTCACAATATAGAGCTATTTAACACTGTTACTGAACAAACACTCTATAGCAATGATTGATTACTGTCACAATATAGAGCTATTTAACACTGTTACTGAACAAACACTCTATAGAAATGATTACTGTCACAATATAGAGCTATTTAACACTGTTACTGAACAAACACTCTATAGCAATGATTACTGTCACAATATAGAGCTATTTAGCATTATTACTGAACAAACACTCTATAGCAATGATTACTGTCACAATATAGAGCTATTTAACACTGTTACTGAATGAACAAGCACTCTATAGCAATGATTACTGTCACAATATAGAACTATTTAACACTGTTACTGAACACTGTATAGCAGGCACGTGCAGAGATAATTGGAGGGACAGGGGCTCAAGTCTTAGAGGGGCACCTTCTGCCAGTGAAACTTTTTTGGCACATTTTTGGCACATAAATAGACATATTTTGGTGCATTAATGAATAGTCAAAGAACTATGACTGCAGTGTAGACTTTAGACTGCAGACTGTTGAGACCAATGCTACTGCATCAAAAAAGATATACTGTATACTATAGGCTAATATCCACTAGTCACAACACAGCCACATTTTCGTGGCAAGACACAATAAATAAACAGTAAAGAGAATAAAGAAAAGATGCCAGCAATGGCCGATCTCGTTGTGTACCTGATAATTGAACAGTAAGCGTTTTTTAGAGCTACAGCTCTCCTCCCACAATGTTACTCTAGCCAGCATGAAAGTGACAGACAGATTCAATGAACTACTCACATGCTGCGGTCTGAGATTCCAGAAGTTTAACGTAGGGTACTTCCAAAGTGTGCATGTTGTTTTCAAGTCACAGATGCATGGTGTTGGCTAAATCTTGTGTTTAATCCACGTGGGTTCTTGTTTACTTACTCCATTCATTGATTGAATGCGAGTGGACATGTGCCGGCAAGGTTTCAATTGTGCATATACTTCACTGCGCGCGGTATCGTGCACCAAAAATAGCCAATCTACAAGCTCACAACGGGTCGCAGCGCAACGTGTTGTGAGCTTGTAGATCGGCATGGAGATTGGAGCGGAGGATTTTGCGTTTATTTTCTTCTTTGACGGCCAAAAGGGCTCAAGCAGCCTTTAAATGCCTGTGTGCACTCGCCTGTTTGGTAAGATCTTTCATATTATGTAATCACCTCCAAAAAGTGAGTGAAAGACCACACATTGGACTGTTGGATTGAAACTTGAAACACATCCAGTAGTGCTGAATTATGTTAAAACTGCATTCCTTTAGTAGACAATGCTTTGAATTGGGGTCCACTATTTATGTATTTTTTTTATTTATTACAGCTGTTCTATATCACTCACAGTATCACATATGTGGCATTATATGTTATACGTAACTGGACTCAAATTATGGTAGTGTGAGTTCCTTACCGATGGAATATGGAATGCAGGTACGTACTCAAATGGAATGTATTAATTACTAATAATTTATTGGAGTCAAGTTAAATGCATTTTCCTCAAAACAAAATGCTGCCTTTACGTTTTAGATTTTGGGGGGTTGTTCTTGGAGGAACTCAAGGCTGTATATTTAATGTCTTTATTGAAGGCAACAACAATCATGGTAAAACGGTATGACTCTCACCTGTTACTTCCAGCTGTACTTCAGTGCAGAGGTCTGTCCCTCTCAACCTCCCTCCACACCAGTATTGTCCTGCATCGCTGAGCTGAAGGTCAAAGATGGTGACTGGAAATCTTCCGATTCTACCATCATGACGAATAGAGTATCTGCCCACCGTAATCACATCAGACACACCAACTCTGCTCTCAATAAGAACATCAGCATTACCACAGCTTCCTCTACACAGGTAGTTCTGGTAGCGAGACCCATAGCCCCCGGGACAGAAGATTGTAACGTCTCCCCCTCTGTATCCGCTCACACGAATCGTTTGTGCATCACTTAAACGCACAGCAGCTGTAGAGAGAGCACAGACATGGAACCATACAATGGGCCTTTGAACAACAACATTCTATGTTTCAAAATATACAATATTTGGGATGGGTTGGTTATTATATCCCCAACACTACTCTATACAGTACATGTACAGTATGGTCATTTTCATTATTTAACGTTCAACATTAAACCATCCATTACCATTTAAATAAATACTGATTAGAATGTGTTTTGGTGTTTGCTTGAGGTAGACAATACAAACGCACGTGTGCGCACACACACACACACACACACACACACACACACACACACACACACACACACACACACACACACACACACACACACACACACACACACACACAAAGGATGGGTATTGTTTGGATTTTTAAGAGTCTGGTTCAGGTTCTGCTTATCGGTCGACGGTTCCGGTTCCCTATTTCAGTTCCAAAATGGTTCAATATAAATTATTGTCCGAAACCAAATACAGATTATTTATTTATTTTATATACACTTTTTTAAACATTTTTGGGTAATATTGCTGTCATTTAGTAGAGCTACATGATTATGTCAAAACTTAGAATCACTATGGGTCCATAATATTAAGAGGACCACTATATTTCCACACTCACTCCAGAGGACACACACTCTATAGCAATGATTACTGTCACACTATAGAGCTATTTAACACTGTTATTGAACAAACACTCTATAGCAATGATTACTGTCACACTATAGAGCTATTTAACACTGTTATTGAACAAACACTCTATAGCAATGATTACTGTCACACTATAGAGCTATTTAACACTGTTACTGAACAAACACTCTATAGCAATGATTACTGTCACAATATAGAGCTATTTAACACTGTTACTGAACAAACACTCTATAGCAATGATTACTGTCACAATATAGAGCTATTTAGCAGACTGCCCCATGCCCACCACTAGCACTGGGTCCATGGGGGGCATATCAGACAGCCCCATGCCCATTGCTGTGTCGCGGTCGATGGGTGCACGTCTGCCCGGTGAGAAGGATTAAGAGTGGCGTTCTAGCGTAGCTCCCCCTGGGAGATACAGCTAGATGCAGAGGGTGACTGGTTCCTCCCACCAACCTGAGACTTAGCAGCAGAGCGGGGAGGTGTGTAGTGGAGGCGCACACGGTTGTACACCGCTGTGTGGCACGACCGACCCCCGGTCGTGCCACACAGGGGTCGGTTATGCGAGCTGCCGGGTGTGAAAGGTTTTATCTGTCCCGTACGTCCACAATATGTGTGTAACGTCCGTCCCGGTCTGATGATTGGATGATTAAAAATGTCCAATGAGACCATACTTTGAGGATTGGTCAAGCTTCACATGACAATTCGGCCCTCCAGATAAAATCATTCATTCATTCAGAATTGGAAGAATGTATAGATCACAGAGTTCATAGCTCTAGAACACATAGAATAAAAGTTCACCGCTTCACTTCGAACCGAGGTTTGAATTTTCATATTATTGTTATTTACTTGATCATTGTACAATCACATAAATGCATCAGAGCATGTCTTTTGGTGACATAGCATCTGTTTGACGGTTCATCCTTTGAATTTTAACCTGGTGAAATGCTAAGCTGTCGACGTGGGTGAATGTTATCCTCTATGCCTAAACCTAAACCTATACCTAACCATAACCTCAGTAACCGTGACGCGGGTGATTAGCTAACCTGTCGACTCCCTTAGTTGAAATGATGAGACGTAGGAATAGCAAGATTTCCCCCCTAATGTCATATTAACGGTACACGAATATGTGTCACGGTCTGCCTCTCCACAGACCATGTCCCCACTTCGGCCACTCCCACATTCCATTCCCTCTCACAGTCCTAGTTACTCACCTGTTCCCACTCCCAGTGCTGGGCCTATGATTCAGCCCGGGAAAAAGAGTTGTAGAGGCCCTCATTGCGCAGATTTGCCATTTCAGATCATGACAAGTGACAAGCCACTGGGCCAATTACTGTACATGAGTTATATTTCGTCGTGGAAACCTTGTATGTCCAAAACTGTTTGTTTTGTATTTATCATTTTAAAAATGATTTAAGCCGATCTACAAGCACACAACGCCTTGCACCGCGAGGCGTTGTGTGCTTGTAGATCTGCTGTTTTCACGACTTTGTGCAAAGGCCTTGTATGATGAAGCAGGGCTCGGGAATGAACCGGCCGTTTGGGAGTTGTCCCGCTTTTCCCAATGGCCAGCAGCCCTGCATTGCCATGCCAATTACACACCTGTGAACACTTCTCCAATCAACCTGCCTCCTATAAAACTGGACTCATTGTCAGTTCATAACCTTGCTGTCATGATGTTCCTGCTATCCTTGCTTGCTCCTGTTGTAACGCCATGGTTTACTACTTGCCTGTGAGGTTTGATATGTTCCGTCATTAAATACTTTAAAAGTCTACTCTGCTTGTTGTGGCTCTGCTTCCGGGTTCTTCAGCTCTTCATCCGTGACAATATGTAAATCTTTCCCCCTAAGATACAGTTTGAGTCATGAGGAGAACTTCAGAGAATATCAGTTTCCATAAGGACAAATTGAACATTACTGTTATACTTGTCGTTTAACCACTTAAACCCCAGCATCCCCATTCTGGGGGGAACAATCTTCTTCTTCTTTCGTGTATCATCGTCCTTGATGATTGGTTGACAACATTGTATTTCACAAGATTTCTTGTTACTTAGGGGAGGCCATGGGGCTGGCTGTCGTCTTCCCCCCTTGCTGACGTCGGCTTAGGCAATCACCAAAAATAGACAATCTAGATTATCAACGTATTCTGAGACTCCCCGAATAAAATATATAGGAGCGATCCACTGCTCTGCACAACATCATCCTGTGTCACATGGTATCATGGTGATGACATCATCCAGTGTCACATGGTATCATGGTGATGACATCATCCAGTCACATGGTATCAGGAGGAGGATTAGATCTACTCACCATGAAGGAGCGAAGAGGCCAGAATCATCCACAGAATATTCTTCATCCTGAAGATACCTTCACTGTCTGCTCTGTGTGACGATAGCTCCACTGTCTACTCTGTGTGAAGATACACAGATATATATACACCTTCATGACACTGTGTCCTGATACGCCCTCTCCATAGCCTTCCCGAACAACGGATCAATAACTAATGGTTAACTTTGAACAAGAACACCAAATAACACTTTGATCAAATCACACAAAAACATGCTGATACAACATGACAAGACAAAAATTAAATAAAACATCAACATGAAACGTTGGCACAGAATTCAGCATGAAAGCAGGGAGATTAGTCTATAGAAGAGAAAGGGAGGTTTTGTAGGCCTAACATGGACAGGTGATTTAAAAGAAGCTTTTTCTGAACATAGACGTTTTCAGAAGTGATTTAAAGGATATCCATCCTGTCTGGCAGAAACCTCTTATCTCCATATGTTATGTTTGTGTTTTTCATATTAATGTCATTTACTTGATCATTGTACAGAGTCACACAACAGCATCAAAAGTAGCAGATCTACAAGCTCAAAGCGTGGAGCGACTCAACGTGTTTTTGAACTTGTAGATCTGTTACTTTTGATATTGTTGAGCGGTGCTAACCGCTCCTACATCTGGCTTTGTGTGTATGTAAGTCCATCCGTCCGTATGTCCGTCCCACAAAGCAGGGCATTGGCCAGGTTTCACTGGACGTTTAATGAAATGAACTCATAAAAGGCACTGCTCACTTCACTCTGGGTGTGATTTTTGAAAAATAATCTTGAAAATTAACAGTTTGTAGTGGGGGTCCCTGCTTCATCTCTCATCTGTATACAATATGTGGTGGTGGTCCCTGCTTCATCTCTCATCTATACAATATGCAGTGGGGGTCCCTGCTTTGAGGGGTGTCACACCAAATTCTGGGCCCTAGGTACAAGGATTCACTGCGGGCCCCCCATGAATGTTCTTCATAGGGGGGAGGGAACACATTATTTTGTGCTTTAACTTTTTTTGAGAAATAGCAGATCTACAAGCTCACTGCGAGCTTGTAGATCTGCTATTTTTTTAAATCCTGAAAGTCTTTGAATATTACAAATCCTATGGTTAAAAAAAAAACAATATGTCAGTGGTGCTCAAACCTTTTCATCTGAAGGACCCCCAAAATTATATGTATTTGGCCACGGACCCCCATCTCAAAATATTTAGTCCCAGGGACCCCCCAGAAGCAAAATTTGAGTTACAATTGTTCACTTAAAAATACATAGAGTATATTCAAATAGGCTATTTCCACACATTTTCACGACTTCAAAAATAGCAGATCTACAAGCTCGCTGTGCAGCACTTGGTTCTGCGCTGTTAGCTTGTATATCTGCTATTTTTCAATAGCTAATGTATACAATAATTAAGGCCCCTCCTCCACCTTGGGCCCTGGTAACTCAGTCCCCCCCCCCCCCCCCCCCCTTGTGACGCCCCTGTCTGTTTCATCTCTTATCTATACAATATGTAGTGGGGGTCCCTGCTTCATCTCTCATCTATACAATATGTAGTGGGGGTCCCTGCTTCATCTCTCATCTATACAATATGTAGTGGGGGTCCCTGCTTCATCTCTCATCTATACAATATGTAGTGGGGGTCCCTGCTTCATCTCTCATCTATACAATATGTAGTGGGGGTCCCTGCTTCATCTCTCATCTATACAATATGTAGTGGGGGTCCCTGCTTCATGTCTCTCTCAGCTAAGGGGTCATTGACCTGAACGATCTTAACGTTAGACCCAGACAAGAGGACAGTGTGTCCTGATACGACCCCTCCATAGCCTTAACACACACACACACACACACACACACACACACACACACACACACACACACACACACACACACACACACACACACACACACACACACACACACACACACACACACACACAGATCAATAGTTAATGGTTGACTTTGAATACGAAAAATCAAATCATACTTTGACCAAATCACACAAAAACCGGCTGATATAAATATTACATAAAGACATTGTAAATATCTAAAAAGTTTTAATATTAGACTGTTTAGACTGCAGGTAATGTTTGTAAAACACATGTCTTACTACAGACTCCTACTGACTCTGTCCAAACCTCACCTAGAGACAAAGATAAAGACATAAAGAGCAACAATAAACATCAACATAAAACGTTGTCACAGAATTCACCATGAAAGCAGGGAGATTAGTCTATAGAAGAGAAATAAAAAGGGAGGTTTTGTAGGCCTAACATGGACAGGAGATTTAAAAGAAGCTTTTTCTGAACATAGACGTTTTCAGAAGTGATTTAAAGGATATCCATCCTGTCTGGCAGAAACCTCTTATCTCCATATGTTAACTGTTTGTGTTTTTCATATTAATGTCATTTACTTGATCATTGTACAGAGTCTCACAACAGCATCACAAGTAGCAGATCTACAAGCTCAAAGCGTGGAGCGAATCAACATGTTTTTGAACTTATAGATCAGCTACTTCTGCTATTTCTTTTAATTAGAATCCTGAAAAGTAACAGTTGTGGACATATGAGGTTTCCACCTGACAGATGATTTGCTAGGCTTTATGTCCTCATGTGATCCTAATGTTATTCTAATATCTTCTTCTTTTACGCAATGTTTCACTCTGCTTCAGGACGTCTCCTTGTCCTTCAGGTCCGAGGTTTGTGTTATCAGATCATTGTGTGCGCTCCCTCTGGTGTTGTGGCTGTCACTAACTTTTTGGAGATGTTTGGTCAGATATGCGGGCACTGAGGGGATGGAGGGCAGATTTGCATTGACTATTTTGAAAGTCAATCCCATTTTTTTGTTGTTTAACCCTGTCTTCAAAGCTGAGCCAACTTAGGATAGCACAATGTGTGGGAGAAACATGGGTCATGGGCCTCAGGTCGAGAAGTAGTCAAATCAGTTTGTTTTGGGAGGTTTGTAGCTAGTGTCTTTTTGATGTTGGAGTATCATGAGGTGCAACCGTAGTCAAAGTGGGACTGAATGAGGGCATAGCAGACAGCCCCATGCCCACCACTAGCACTGGGTCCATGGGGGGCATAGCAGACAGCCCCATGCCCACCACTAGCACTGGGTCCATGGGGGCATAGCAGACAGCCCCATGCCCACCACTAGCACTGGGTCCATGGGGGGCATAGCAGACAGCCCCATGCCCACCACTAGCACTGGGTCCATGGGGGGCATAGCAGACAGCCCCATGCCCACCACTAGCACTGGGTCCATGGGGGCATAGCAGACAGCCCCATGCCCACCACTAGCACTGGGTCCATGGGGGGCATAGCAGACAGCCCCATGCCCACCACTAGCACTGGGTCCATGGGGGGCATAGCAGACAGCCCCATGCCCACCACTAGCACTGGCTCCATGGGGGCATAGCAGACAGCCCCATGCCCACCTCTAGCACTGGGTCCATGGGGGGCATAGCAGACAGCCCCATGCCCACCACTAGCACTGGGTCCATGGGGGGCATAGCAGACAGCCCCATGCCCACCACTAGCACTGGGTCCATGGGGGCATAGCAGACAGCCCCATGCCCACCACTAGCACTGGGTCCATGGGGGCATAGCAGACAGCCCCATGCCCACCACTAGCACTGGGTCCATGGGGGGCATAGCAGACAGCCCCTTGCCCACCGCTGTGTCGCAGTCGATGGGTGCACGTCTGCCCGGTGAGAAGGATTAAGAGTTGCGTTCTAGTGTAGCTCCCCCTGGGAGATACAGCTAGATGCAGAGGGTGACTGGTTCCTCCCACCAACCTGAGGCAGAGCAGCAGCAGCTGAGCAACAGAATGGGGAGGTGTGTCGTGGAGCCGCACACAGTTGTACACCGCTGTGTGACCGCCTGGGGGGAAAAACACGTGGCATCAGAGGAGGACGTGGCCAGAGGTGGGGGGGGGGGGGCAGGTTTTTCACCTAAGATTCGCGCGAACCGGGGGCCTGAAAGAGGAGAGGGGGGCCGTGGCCCGCTACGCTAGCGCTGACAACTGGAAATACTCAAATAAAGTAAAAACTACATCTAAATTCTGCCCTGAGACTGGGAGGTCGGGGTTCGATCCCCGGACGGGTCATATCAAAGATTCTGCTTGGCACTCAGCATCAAGGGTTGGATTGGGGGTCCCTGTGACATACTAGCGTCATGTCCAGGGGGTTACGGTACAGTACTTTTATCATCAAGGGTCATTGACCTGAAAGATCTTGAAGACCTCTGACTTAAACCTATGGGGCTGTTAAGTCTGACATCATTTTGTAGGCAGAGGAGAACTCTGCCCCCAGCGGCTGTGAATCTTTTTACTATTTTTACTATTTACTAATTTTTCTTCTCTTTGTTGTTGAAAGGAAAGTGGTAGAATTATACTTTAGTCGTTATTTTTGTCTCGGATCTGTTGAAATAGCGAGGGAGACATATTGATAATAAATCTGCTTGGAGGTCTGACTACAAAATGATGTCACGGCTTAAAAGCCCCATACCATAGTCAGGGCTCTATACTAGTATAGAGCTTGTTGTGAGCTTGTAGATCTGCTATTTACCAATGTTAGGCCCAGACAAGAGGACACTGTGTCCTGATACAACCCCTCCATAGCCTTCCTAAACACACGCACACGCAGGCAGGCACACACACACGGTTACAGCAGCACTTAATGATTGACTTTGAATAAGAAAAAAACAAATAACATTTTGATCAAACCACACAAAAACATGCTGATATAAATATTACATAAAGACATTAGAAGAGCACAAATAAAATATCAACATAAAACGTTGGCACAGAATTCAGCATGAAAGCAGGGAGATTAGTCTATATAAGAGAAAGGGAGGTTTTGTAGGCCTTACATGGACAGGTGATTTAAAAGAAGCTTTTTCTGAACATTCATTGTACAAAGTCACACAACAGCATAACAAATAGCAGATTTACAAACTCAAAGCTTGGAGTAATCAACATGTTTTTTGAACTTGTAAATCTGTTATTTTTTATATTGATGAGCGGTGCTAACCACTCCTAGATTTGGATTTGTATGTAAGTCCATCCGTCCGTATGTCCATCCCACAAAGCAGGGCATTGGCCAGGTTTCACTGGACGTTTAATGAAATTAACTCATAAAAGGCACTGCTCACTTCACTCTGGGTGTGATCTTTGAAAAGGAATCTTGAAATCTAATAGTTTTGGACAAAATGATCTCCTGGACTTTGAAATGTCCTATGGCCAATGTCCTACGGCCAATGCTCCCTATGGCCAGAAAGAGATTTTCTGTAAATCTGCTAGTAAATATTGATTGTTTTTTGGGGGTCTTGTTTTTTAAGTGTAATTTTCTTATTATTAGTCAGTCAAACAACAAACATTTTCATGTCAAGGAATCCCAAACACAGATGCTCTCCAGCATAGTGACATGCAGAACAAACTGTCCATATAGTATAGAAGTCAGTCAGTTGTCTTTCACATATTCATATATATATATTTAATTTATTTATTCCATAAATATCTTTCATCACAATTGGGTTTGGGACAAATACACATGCCCCCCCCCCCCCCCCCCCCCCCCCCCCCCCCGTGTGTATTTGTCCATAGACCCCAAAATTAAAATATTTAATTGTTTCAGAAACATAAGATCTACAAGGTCACATTGTGACACCTTGTGAGCTTGTAGATCTGCTATTTTCAATCAGCCAAAGTAGCCTACTTATAAGGTGAAAGTTGTTACACTGATTTAAAGGACAACTTTAGTTTTTTACAACAATTAAAGAATATAAAAGATGAGTGTTAAACAATTTTCATTTACTTCTTTCTATTGTTTTAGAGATTCTTATTTCAATGGTTGGGGGCATGCGTACAAGTGGCTAAATATGTCATTTTACACAGAATAAGCCCAATCCCAAGATACAACGCAACCTTTCATGGTTGGATGTGACTAGAAGTGTTACTGTAAATAACAATAAAGAAACTGCTGCCCCACATTTTAGCACAACAAACGCGATAAAACAATAGAACGAAGCAAATGAAAACATTATAATACTCACTTTTTCTTTTCTCTAATTACAGTTGTCCTTTTAAGTTGTAATTAAGTTGTCCTTTAAATGGCATGTTAACCGATCTTCCTGGGGACCGCTTCAATGACCCCCGAGGGTCCCCGGACCCCACTTTGAGAACGTCTGTCCTTTGGAGGGTTCAGATCCCTCTGGTCAGCAAGGGGTCTTCAACAGTTCAGCAGGGGGTCTGGGAGCCCGAGGGGGTCCTCAGAGTTACTGAAATCTCACATCCCTATTCTGGGGGGAACATTAACCGAAAATAACCGATCTACAAGTCCACAACGCCTCACAGCGAGAGGTGGTGTGGACTTGTAGATCAGTTATTTTCATCAAAGGGGTTTGGTGTAGACTATAGAGGGAAAAAAGAGCAGACCAAGTACAAAGCCAAAGGTGAAGTTTACTAAGTATTCAGGGTGAAATGCTTGGAATGGACAAAAACATTGATAGTCTAAGAAGCTATCCATGACATCTGTGAATGTTATACAACATGTACTGGGGGTCCCTGTTCATCTCTCATCTACAATACGTAGTGGGGGTCCCTGCTTCATCTCTCATCTATACAATATGTAGTGGGGGTCCCTGCTTCATCTCTCATCTATACAATACGTAGTGGGGGTCCCTGCTTCATCTCTCATCTATACAATATGTAGTGGGGGTCCCTGCTTCATCTCTCATCTATACAATATGTAGTGGGGGTCCCTGCTTCATGTCTCTCTCAGCTAAGGGGTCATTGACCTGAACAATCTTAATGTTAGGCCTGTGTGTGTCCTGATACGACCCCTCCAGCCACGCACGCACGCACGCACGCACGCACGCACGCACGCACGCACGCACACACACACACACACACACACACACACACACACACACACACACACAGCAACGGATCAATAGTTAATGGTTGACTAGATCAAATCCCACAAAAAACATGCTGATGTAGCGACATAAGGTTGCTTGCCGGGACCCACGCACAAGTGGGCCCCAGCGAACTAACAACTCAGACACACAACTGCAACAAATGGACATTCCACAGGAGAGAAGTGTTGGCACTTTGAACCATTTTTGCATGGACAGGATATGCGAAAGGGGGTTGGGTTGGCGGTGCCCGGAATCGAACCCATGACCTTGCGGTACAAAGGCGAGAGCTCTACCGACTGATTTATCCGGGTACTACATTAACCTCGACATCAAATGAATCCCGTGACAGTTATGGTGCCCAGAGCACAGAGTAGGAGAGGGGGGGTAGCTCAAGCCCCCTCTCACCTTTTAAACCCATGACCTTTCCATTGTTTTCTTTCGAAATGACTTAAGAATGTATTCTGCAAATCTCCGGAGATTCAGTGCTTCAAGATCGGCCGCGCGACTGGACAGTCGCAAGTAGCAGGAGCGGTGGACATCGAGACTTAATGTTTAAGATTCCTGCAGCGTTGCCCCTGAATGAAGCACAGGGCTACGGCTCATTTTTGAACATACAAGACATAATTACATGAGCATATTACACTCTTTTTGTAACCACACTAACTGTATTGCAGCTGCATCCCTTTTTATCATTTTTGTTTTGTTTTTCTTTTTTTTCTTTCCCAGTCCGTAACAAGGTAGTCTATCTGAACAACATGAAGTCGAAGAATGTTTCTAGACGAAGCCTATCCTTTTTTTCTTTTCTCGCCCTCAAGCGATAAACCCACTTTGTTTTCCATGATCTACTACAGGGGTCTTCAATGTTTTCAAGCCAAGGACCCCTTAGTTGAGAGAGAAATGAAGCATGGACCCCCACAACCTGTTCATAGATTCCGTATGATTTCATTATTTGACAGCACAATCCTCGGTGTATTTTGGCTTCATGTAAATTTGTGTTTTCAGATATTTAACCACTTGACCTTTCATTCTGTACTTAGTCTGCTCTTTTTCCCCTCTACACCAAAATCTTTGCCAAAAATAACCGATCTACAAGCTCACAATGCCTCGAGCTTGTAGATCTTCTATTTTTGGCAACAGTTCTCCGAATATGGACTTGCCTGGCGTTGCCAGACGTTGCCAGACTCTATCACACACTTCCAACAGGTGGTGGTAATGTGCGGACTGATTTATCAGGCTAAATATGGACACCATAGTGTTCAAGTGGTTAATATAAAAAAGGAGAAAACAACTTTCTATCACTCAAAGATTTGGAGGACCCCCTGTAGTAACTCTGGGGACCCCCTGTTGAAGACCCCTGATCTACTAGATTGAATTAGTTAAGGTCTCTCTTCTTTCGTTTTATTTTCCCTTAGAGAGTATCAGTCCTGAACGTAATCACTCTGATTATTATTATCCTTGTTTTCCCTTATTCATTTTAAATTTTACTTGCAGAAGAAACTCTAGTTAACTTCTAACATACGAAACAACAGGATTCATGTTAAAATAGAAGTCTTCTCTGCTAATTATTAGTGATACCATCTCTATAACTTTTCCAGTGTTTTTATCTAATCCAAATTAAATGAATTAAATTATGCCCCCAAGACCCCCAATTTGGTGGTCACAAATGGTATTTTGTAATTGTTTGGGGGAAGGATATGTCTTGTTTTGACCATATAGTAGTACTATAATAGTACATTGTTATTTTTTTTTCATTGTCAGTGGCCACACTGCTATTGTTTCTTACCTCAGACTGTTATTGTCTTAAGTGTGTTCACTGGCTGCTGATATCGTTAAGTTACTTAAAATATTGAAAGCGGTTAGTCTGGAGTCCTGTAGCGCGTACGCAGAGGGGGGCCCTTGGAGCTTCAGTGCCCAGGGGCCCTCAGAGGTGGTAATCCTGGCTTGCCATTTTGACTCATGATCAAGTCTCCGCCTTGTTTTAAATCTTTACATGCAGTCAGACAACTGCCGTTGTAAGCTTTAAATATCCACAATAAGCCACAAGATTCTCTCTCTCTCTCTCTCTCTTTTTTTTAACCTATTCATGATATAAACAATCGGTTTTATAGTATTTCATTTGTTTTGTGGAAAGAGGAGGGATGCGTTTTGGAGTCTGAAAGATAATCAAGCGCATATTACAAAGATGAACCAAATTGATGGATTATATCGTCGTTGTCGGGTGAAAACCTTGTATGTCCAAAACCGTTCGTTTTGCATTTATCATTTTCAAAATGATTTAAACTATAGTGAAAACAGCCTATCTACAAGCACACAACGCCTCGCACCGCGAGGCGTTGTGTGCTTGTAGATCTGCTGTTTTCACTACTTTTGTGCAACAGCCTTGTGTGATGAAGCAGGGCTTTACTTTGCGAAAGAACGTACAAATTTGAAACTTGGAGATACGAGGTTTCCACCCGACAACGACGATATGCAGTCATCCAGCTGCGTCATTAACTTAATATTTCGACTCCAGGGCACTTTAATCTCTTTCTTAAAATGAATGGAGATTAATCGACCGAAACACGTTTTTCTCTCTTTCTCTGTCTTTATTCATTCATTAAATCAAAGCTAGCGCAGATGTGATGTGCATACCCTTTTATGATTTGATAATAAAGATATGTTTCTTTGATATAACTTTATGCGAACACTGTGGACATTGATTTCTTTCTGTTTATTATATAATCGTTGTGTTCATTGTATTTGGATTCTTTATTGCAATTAGACAAGAACTCACGTTTGGCTAAACAGTAAACGTGTAGAATTATTATATCTTTGTCCTACAGAGATATAATTTTGCTATTTACTGTACTATACTGTACTACACCCAGTATCCTCACTACACTGATATACATATTACATAAAGACATTATGAATATAATAGTGATGGTCAGGTTGATGTGATCATTTAGTTGCCCTGACATCCTATAGTTTGTATCGTTTCAATGTACAGATTATACATGTTTTAATATTAGACTGTTTAGACTGCATGTAATGTTTGTAAAAACGTTAGGCCCAGACAACCCCTCCATATAGCCTCCCTAAACACACGCAGGCACACACGGTTACAGCAGCAGATCAATATTAATGATCGACTTTGAATAAGAAAAACAAATCACACACAAAAAAAATCAAGATAAATAGAGAAATAAATATGGTGTTTAAACCCATGTTTTGGTGATCTAGGAATCCAATTAACATATATAAATCATAGTCAAGTGATTACAAGTACAATTATATGTTAAAACAATTATAAGCATATATTAATGTTAAAATTGAAGATTTTCAAATGAAATTGGATGTTTCTCCTTTTTCCATTTGCCATGATATCCAGTAATGGTGATTTCAGTTACAATTTACATTTTGTTAAAGCTTTCAAGCTTTTAAATTCTTTTGATACCAATAAGGAATACATGCATTATTAGGCCTACTGTGAGACACTGTGACATTTGTAAAAGCAGGGCTGCCATGTGATGGTCAGGGAATATTATACAAAATGAAATTGGGAAAGATTCCTCTCAAGAAATGACTTCACCGATGTGTTGTTTAGCCAATCGGATTAAAGATACGTTGCATCACCGGTATCCAGGAAGACGGCAGTTCTAGACTGCTTTCATGTAGGCATATTAGTTTAATTCATTCATTCTCTCTTCAACCCATTTAGTGCTCCAGACATGAACGGGTTAAATGTCCAGCGCGCCTTTCGCCTGCTCCGTCCGCGGCAAGTCTCTTATTTTGAAGGCCAGAAGTCAATTGCGCAAACATTTCCTGTTTGACGTCATGGCGTCATTCACCGGAAGTGATCATAGTCCCATGCGGTTGCGGTAATGGCGGATCGTTCCCTTTCAGCTTGTGTTATTATAGCGAGAATCCAATGCCATCCTTCGCTTCAAAAGTGTTTTTTGGAGAAAATGGACATTAAAGATGAGATAGACCATCAGTTTCCATGTTAAGGAATCACTATGGAAGCACGTGGATCTGCGATGACGATGAATCGGCGAGTCCAATCGTGCCGGCACTTTCCAACGGACCGTACGGTAAGCTTGCCAGCTTTATTGTATATACAGTATATATCACGAGTATACTCGGGATCGGCACTCTGAGTACTCCAGTATTTTTCGCGAGTATACTCGGGATCGGCTACAAATGAGTTAAGACATTAATCCATTAGTTTAATTCACTCATTGTCTCTTAAAGAAAGCCCTGGCTCAAGAAAGCGTGAATGGATTAAATTGTCACGTCAGTCTAAGATTCAACATTAAAATAACTTTATTCAAAACATCAGCAGCAGAACAGCAGCAAAAATTACAGAAACATTTTTTTTACAAAACAATGAGAGAATTGTCACATTGGTCTAAATATTGAAAATATGAGAAATAAACGTATCATAGACACACAAAAAAACATCACCAAAACAGCCGCAAAATTAAATAAAAATAATGAACGTGTTAATATGAATATGAACTTAGGATGTGCTCCATTTTATCTGAACATGAAGAAGACGACAATAACACCAGGGATCTCAGTGGTTCTCAAAGTGCGGTCCAGGGACCCCCAGAGGTCCTTGAAGGTGGCCCCAGCTAAACTAGTTAAAACAGTCAGTTGGACCAGATTAAACCTAGACAAATCGGCCATTTGAAAATAGCTGCTATCTGAAAAAAATAAAATTGTGAGGCTGTAAATCTGCTACAAATAAATACAAAAAAATAATAATAATTCTGAAATGTGTTTTTAAATGTGTTTGACACATTAAAAGGACACAAATCTTGCATGGGAGGTCCCTGGCATGAACCACTTTCTGGAGGGGGGGGGTCCGCAGTCAAATACTACTGTTATATCGGACAATGTGAACATGAGAACGCAAACGGTCACAAAGACCTTCTGCTTCTTCATTATGGAGCAATTAACATGAATTAAGAAGAGCGTAATGGACACTGTGGATCAAGGGCTGTGTTCTGGTGTGTTTGGAGTAGGTGGACATTCTTTGATGTCGAGCCGAAACAAAAAAAAATAAAAATCTTTTACATTTCCTGAAAAGGAACGATTCTGTACTCCAGCAAACAAAACAGATGTCGTTGTCATGTATTTTGTCGTATGACGTCTGACTTCAGAAAATGTGTGTAGTTGGGAGTCAGTGTGTTCTTGTTGTGAGGTTATAGTCGGTGGATATGGACGTGGTCGTTTATTGGTGCATTTTCATGAAATTGTGTTGTCTGTGTTATTGTTGGGGTCAAATGGGCTCTATGCACCGCACCCACATTGGAAAGAAAGTTGGCCTCCTCCTTACTTCCTTCACAGGATAGTCCATGGGCCATACGAGATGTCGGTATCCGAAAGGTGGCAAAGGTTACCATGCATTTTTGAAAAGCTCTATATCTGTAGATTATATTTTGGTATGATGATAACCCTTTCTGAGACACAGCTAAATTGGTGTTATCAGCCGCTAGAGTTGGTGTCCCATTAACTTTACTATACAGGAAAAAAAATAATGCAAAAAAATAATCTGCTTTAAGTAGCATATGAGGGGTCAAACTAGGGGTTTCTTTCCTTTGGAAGCATCTGTTTTGGACGAAAAACATTCCTTGGACTAAAACGGCCACCACAAAAGTCTGAAAAGTGATGACTCATCACTTTTCATCACTAAACCATAGACTTCTGGGGCCGTTTTTCGTGCAAAACAGATGCTTGCGATGGATTCGGAATCATAGCTGTGTCTCAGAAAGGGTTATCATACCAAAATATAATCTACAGATATAGAGCTTTTCAAAAATGCATGGTAACCTTTGCCACCTTTCAGATACCAACATCTCGTATGGCCCATGGACTCGTTCCCAGTGAGCCAACATGCACCATATCGGTACACCGACTCGTCGTGGACCTGAATGGGACAGGGCCTTAATCGGCCTCATTGGTAACACCTGCGAAATAATTGAGGAGGAGGCCTAATTCCTTTCCAATAACGTGCTGCTGTGCACAGAGCCTCAAGGGCATCGGTTCTCAACCTGCGGGTTCAAATTATTTTGGGGGGAGGGGTCCCCAGACGATTAACTTAATGTGCAACATTGTTTTGTCACTCAAGAGTAAACAAACCAACGCAAAGTTTAAGTGTATAGAGTGTTTATGCACTTTTCTAAAGTGACAATGTAAGGACTTTTTAATACTTCTAAAATGACAAATTAAATACTGGCCAAATTGTCAAATATTAGAGGCAGAAATTAGCCAATCTACATGCTCACAACGCCTCGCGACGCGAGGCGTTGTGAGCATGTAGATCGGCTATTTTCACAATAGAACCGTGTTTTCCAAAATGTAATGCCTCAACTCTTAGTGCTCGTCGGGGTGGGGAGGAAGGGGTCCCCAGTTAAAATATGATTATTTGGGGGTCCCCAGTTAAAATATGATTATTTTTGGGTGTCGCAGGCCTGAAAAGGTTGAGAACCACTGCTGTAGGGGAGACCTTGTGGGTTATGTGTTATGTGGTCTGGTGTGTTTGCATTGCAGGTGGACGGCTCAGTGTATCTTCAGAGAGGACAGGTCCTCGGGGGCGGTGGTGGTGGTGGTGGTGGTGGGCTCACTGTGTTGTTGTGGGTTCACTCCGTCTCCTCCGTACGCCTTCTCCCACAGCTGGAGCAGCTGGGCGCCGACGTGAGGCTCAAGCTCCTATTAACACCAGACCAGGGACGTAGCAGAGAATGTTAGAGAGGCAGGGGATGACATTTCTAAAAGGACCTTTCCGTGAAAATAGCAGACCTCCGAGCTCACGACACGTCGCGCTGCGACGTGTCGTGAGCTTGGAGATCTGCTATCTTTAACAATTAATTTTTTCCAAAACTTTTCCAGAATATTTAACCCGATTTCCAGGACTATATAACAATAATTCAGCTCAACAACGAGTCGCTTACTCCTACGCTCAATGCCTAAAGACAGGTAGTGTATGCCAGTGGTTCTCAACCTTTTCAGGCTGTGACCCCCCAAATAATCATATTTGAACGGCACCCTGACGAGCACTGAGAGTAGAGGAATTTTGTATAACAGGGTTTTATTTTTAATTTCTGCCTCTAATATTTGACAATTTGGCCAATGTTTAATTTGTCATTTCAGAGGTATTAACAAAATCAATAGCCAAAGACAATGCATAGCTATTTTTTTCAGGACCTTCCAGGACTCTCGATCAATTCCTAAACTTTTCCAATACTGGAAAAATATTGTTCTAATTTCAAAATATTTCCAGTAATTTCATGACCGTGGGAACCCTAAGCTATACTCTTTCAACGGGTGGCGCTGCGTCTCTCACTGACCTGTGCGTCGCGGCTGTCCTGGACCTTGCGGTTGTCGTTCCAGGGGTTGAGCAGCGTGTGGGCGAACTGGAAGGGCAGGCTCTCCGTGCGGATCCACTCCACGCCCAGCGTGTGGGAGGAGCCTCCGTCCTCGCCGCGCTCCTCCTCGCCCACCGCCGAGGTCATGCGAGCGTAGCCCTGTGCAAGTGGTGGACAAAAAAGTACTCATGTTTCACTTAACACAGGGGTCTTCAACAGGGGGTCCGGGACCCCTAGGGCAGGGATTCCCAAACTTCTTTGGCTCAGGGCACCCCTACATTATATTCATAATTTTCATTCCCAGCACTTAATATTTATAGCATATTTTAGTGATTATGTTACAAGGAAACCGTTGAGATAATAGCCATTTTGGTTAGAACTGACGTTATACTTCAAGTTGAAAACAATGCTAAATATTTTTTTTAAGTGTCCAAATAAATTCAAAATATTATCAAATGATCTCGCGGCACCCCTGGACTGCCGTCGCAGCACCTCAGGGTTCCCCATCACCCACTTTGAAAACCCCTGCCCTAGGGGGTCCTCAGAGTTACTACAGGGGGTCCTCCAAATCTTCCAATCCTTTTTATATTTACAACTTGAACCCTAGTGTCCATATTCTGAGAACTGTAGCCAAAAGTAGCGGATCTACATCTCACAATGCCTCGTGCTGCGAGGCGTTGTGAGCTTGTAGATCGGCTATTTTCGTCCAAGAGGTTTGGTGTAGAGGAGACTAAGTACAGAGTAAAAGGTCAAGTGTATTAGGCAATGACGGTTCAAGTGGTTAAATATCAGAAAACACAAATTGACATGAATCCAAAATATACTGATGATTGTGCTGTCAAACGATGAAACTATATGAATTTATGAACAGGTTGTGGGGGTCCCTGCTTCATCTCTCTCTCAACTAAGGGGTCCTTGGCCTGAAAATGCTGAAGACCCCTGACTTAAAAGAAAGAAACAAACAAACACATCTAACAAATACCGTGAATTATAAGAAATGTAATGACTGAAAAGTACTGAAATTCACTCACAACGCGTCGCTTTGCGCCGCGTTGAGAGCTCGTAGATCGGCTATTTTCACTAGTTTGGGTCCCGGGGCAAATGTGTCATTTTGATTTCTGGTCTCGAGCTAAAACAGTTTGGGAACCACTGCTGTATGTAACGTTGTTGTCACCTGGAAGTACACAGAGCCCTGCACAGAGAAGGCGAGGTAGACGTCGTGGCTGTGGACGAAGGCTGCGTTGAGTTTGAGCTGGTTGCTGCTGCTGGTGAGCCAGGCGCCTCTGTGCTGCGACGCCTCGATGTGACGCAGGCTGCCGCTCTTCATGACGAAGTAACGCGCTGCACACTGGCAAAGACACAAGTGCAAGTGCAGGGTCAGTTAGTAAAACTGACCCTGCACTGTCGGCAGTTGCCTTTTAACCCATTTAGGCCTAGAATTATTGAATGCTTTAACCAGTGAAAAATAGCAGATATACAAGCTCACAGCGCGGCACCGAGTGCCGCGCTGCGAGCTTGTAGATCTGCTATTTTTGAAAAAGTCGTGAAAATGTGTGAAAATCTTTGAATATAATATGTATTTTCAAAGCGAACGTTTGTAACTCAAATTTAGCTTCTGGGTGGTCCCTGGAACTAAATATTTTGAGATGCGGGTCCGTGGCCAAATAAATATCATTTTGGGGGTGCTTCACATGAAAAGGTTTGAGAACCACTGACATAGTAGTCTCTCAAGAACAGACTAACTGAGCTCCAGTTAAGTGAAAAGGACCTTCTCTTTGACGATGGCTGGCCAGATTGCTGACATAGAAACATGGGTTTTTCAAAAAATCTTAGAAGGATTCAAAAGACACTTATAGAAGCGGGTAACAATTCTAATTTTCACGATTTTTCAAAAATAGCAGATCTACAAGCTCGCAGCGCGGCACTCGGTGCCGCGCTGCGAGCTTGTATATCTGCTATTTTTCAACAGTTAAAGCATAACATAATGCTTTCTAAATGGGTTAATACATAAAGGCTTGTTCCTTCTTTTAATCCTGAGTGCCCGGATGCAAAAAAGACACTTGATTTGACGTGTTTTGCGACAGCTTTGTTGTCCATGACACGATTTATACTTGTGTCATACAATGGCGTCACGTGCCACTTCCATCCCATACCCAGTTAGCCCACATGTAGCCCATGTGGGACCCTTGTAATTTGCCCAGTTCAAGCCCACGCCCACTCGGTACCCAAGTAACCCACCTTGTAACCATATGGGACCAAACAGAACAGAACAGAACAGAACAGAACAGAACAGAACAGAACAGAACAGAACAGAACTTGGATACCTTTCCAGAGGCAGGCGAGCGATCCGAGGCGTGTTTGGACTGCAGGGAGGCCTTGTCTCTGCTGGACTGCTTGGAGGCTGGGGACAGCTTGCTCTGTGAGGCTGGGGGACCAGGGACGTGCAGAGAATGTTAGAGAGGCAGGGGCTGACATTTCTGAAGGGGCCTTTTGGTGAAAATATTGAATATAGAAGACCTCCAAGCTCACAACGCGTCGCACCGCGACGCGTTGTGAGCTTGGAGGTCGGCTATTTTCGGTGTTTGATATCACACTGAACTAAGCATAAACAAGTCAATACGGGACACACAGAGGGCAAACGACACACAGAGTCTGCGTGTTCTCTCTCTGTCTTTTTTTTGGCTACGCTGGATATTCCAAAACCGACACGGTGAAACTAAAGTTATTTGCAAAGTTTGTAATGTTCGAAACGTCACTCGTTATAACTTTTAACCAAACGAAGGTGAAACAGCGAAGAGTTCCAGCATAATACAGGTCACGCACGCCTGCACAGCATGTCATGGACGGACCTCGGGTATCGATCAAAAAAGGAGTTCGGTTCCGAAAGGAGCTGACATTGTGGGACCAGCTAACTTAATCTATCAGCAGTGTGTGTGTGATATATATATATAATTAATTATATGTATGTTATTAATAACCTGAATCTGAATCTGAAATCATAACAAAATAATTCTAAACATTAGCATAAAAAGGTATCGTGATAATTATCGTTATCGTGATAATTGACTGAATCTAATTGTGATACAATATGTTTCCATATCGCCCACCGCTAGGCTAAAGCCCCCTTTGATGTCTATGTGTGTACGCACCTGCTGGTGACAGCTTGGTCTTGGAGGCTGGGGACAGCTTGGTCAGTGATGACCCTGAGGCTGGGGACAGCCTGTTGGACCTGGTGGAAGTAGAACGTTTTAATTGTGTTGTTTAAAACAAAATGTTTAAAAGGATCCCTGGCTAATATAAGCTGCATATGCCTTAATACGTTATAATTGCCCCATGTAAATGGAAGTTTATACAAATCCACTTTAACCATTATTTTATGGTTTAACTATTGAAAAATAGCAGATCTACAAGCTCACAGTGCCGCGCTTGTAGATCTGCTATTTTTGAAAAATATATATAATATTTTGACCCGATTCTATAGATGTCTTCTAAATCCTTCTTTTAAATCAGTGGTTCTCACACTTTTTCATGTCAAAGACCCCCACAATTACATGTATTTGGCCGCAGACCCCCATCTCAAAATATGTTGTTTTGGAGATTTGAGTTAGAAGTTTGCTTTGAAAAAAAAAAAAAAAAAGATCTACAAGCTCACTTTTAAAATGAACAAACACAAAAACGGAACGGTTTTGGAAGTTTACCTGTGTGTGGGGCTGGACAGGTCTCCTCTGGCGGTGGCGTTGGGGTCTCGGCGCGGGCCGGGGGGAGACGACCGGCCACTGCCATTCCTCCAGGGCTCTGCGGTGGCGTTCTGGCAGGAGCTGCCGACGGACCGCGGCCGCTGGCCGATGCCCGTGGGCTGCTGCAAGCCGGCTGCCTGGTCCTCAGCGCCCAGGACCTGTGTTTGGACATTTAGAAGAATCATGGGTCAATATATTCAAAGTTGCATTTGCACTTGCATTTTATCGATTATTTAGAAATAGCAGATCTACAAGCTGAATTAGTCAGATCCAAGACCAGGAACCACTTTAAAGGACAACTTTGTTTTTTTACAACAAGGGTTCATATTTTAGATTGTAATTACAGAAAAGAAAAAGTGAGTGTTAAAATGTTTTTATTTGCTTCGTTCTATTGTTTTATTGCGTTTACCGTGCTAAAATGTGGGGCATGCGTACAAGTGGCTAAATATGTATTTTTAGACACAATAAGCCAGCAGTTTCTTATTGCTATTTACAGTAACACTTCTAGCCCCCATAAGTCACATCCAACCATGAAAGGTTGCTTTCTATCTTGGGAATGGGCTTATTCTGTGTAAAAAAGACATATTTAGCCACTTGTACGCATGCCCCAAACACTGAAATAAGAATGTCTAAAACGATAGAAAGAAGTAAATGAAATACTTTTAACTCATTTAGTGCCACCCCTTTCACCACTAGAGGGCGCCCAGTGGCCATAGAAAATCCCATAGAGATATGCTGGTATATGCAGAAGCCCTGCAGCCATGACTTGCCTGAACACTTTCCTTTGTGCATGTACAGGAAGAGGATGAAGTTAGCTTGAAGTTAGCTATTGGCTACCAAGCATTTTAGAAGCCTTATTTTCGTCAACTTAGCCATGATTAAACCTTGCACACCTCATGCATGGGAAAAAAACAGAGAAGAATGAGCTCTAAAAAATCCAATGCAATCCTGGATTGCATTGGAGTGGATTTGTGCAGTTTGTTCACAGCTTTCAAACAAAATAATCCGATTGGAAATCCGTTCAGGCATTCTTGAGATAATAGCCATTATGTTTTACATGTTATGTAAACAAACATGGCCGCCCTGTATGTTAGATGGGGTTGTATGGGGGTGGAACATGCAAAATCGCGATTGAAATCATGTTCACCAGATTTGATGGGGTCCAAAAAAAAAAAAAAAAAAAATCAAAAAAAAAATTTTCAAATTATTTTTTTTTTATATCCCGAACTAGTTCGGGATAGGCACTCTGTGATACGATAATATATCCCGAACTAATTCGGGATAGGCACTCAATGAGTTAACACTCATCCATACTATAATTTTAGAGAGAGGTCAGTAGTACTGTCAGTCACAAAATGCATTTCCACCTTTATCTCTTCAGCAACTGATCCCAATTTTCACATGACATTGGCCATTAGCATTATACTGACGGTGACCGAGCCCGATTTCCATTTTTACCAAATTCAAGATATTTATTCGCGTTTCTTCACCACTTCTGTACAGCACAGCCTGTTCAGCTCAGCCTGTTGTCAGGGTTACGGTCCGTTCCTCCAGGCCATGGGATCCCATAGCCCCACACACACCTCTCTCACAGTTAGGAATGTTGCAGTGAAGACACACACTCTCTCTCTCTCTCTCTCTCTCTCTCTCTCTCTCTCTCTCTCTCTCTCTCTGCATGCATGGGTCATGCATGCACCGGGTCATCTTTCAACGGGTATGGAAAAACTATGTGGAGTAAGTGCATACATCCCCATACCTCTATTCACCTAATTTTGCTGTTAAATTATTTGTATCCATCATAAATATACACTCCTCCATGGGCTGCTCCTTACATTATGATGCTCCCACATATTCTCACGCACGCACCAGTTACAGTAACTTTCCCCACAACCCACACATATTTTGGAGCACATATCTTTGAACGGGTAAGGTCTAGTATTTTATATTCTTTAATTACAATCTAAAATATGAACCCTTGTTGTAAAAAACTAAAGTTGTCCTTTAAAGATGAAGTGCCATGATCCATGAGGTACTGCATTAAGGTCAAATGACAACCTAAGCTCAAACAATGCTCTCCAATATACTGTAGCTCAACAGGAACACAAGTTGACTCTAAGGTTCAAGGCCACGGGATGGGGGTCCACAGCCAAATACATGTCATTTTGGGGGTCCTTGACATAACAAGCTTTGGGAACCCCTGATTTGTAAGAAGGATTTAGACGACATTTATAGAATCAACATATTCAAAGAAGATTTCTTGTATGTCTGCGTTCCAGGTCCTAAAGCAGTGTTAGGAGTGACGTACGGTGACCAGGGCATGCAGGGTTAATGGACTAAAAGCAGAGTGACGTACGGTGACCAGGGCATGCAGGGTTAATGGACTAAAAGCAGAGTGACGTACGGTGACCAGGGCATGCAGGGTTAATGGACTAAAAGCAGTGGTAGAGTGACGTACGGTGACCAGGGCATGCAGGGTTAATGGACTAAAAGCAGTGGTAGAGTGACGTACGGTGACCAAGGCATGCAGGGTTAATGGACTAAAGCAGTGGTAGAGTGACGTACGGTGACCAAGGCATGCAGGGTTAATGGACTAAAGCAGTGGTAGAGTGACGTACGGTGACCAGGGCATGCAGGGTTAATGGACTAAAGCAGTGTTAGGAGTGACGTACGGTGACCAGGGCATGCAGGGTTAATGGACTAAAAGCAGTGGTAGAGTGACGTACGGTGACCAGGGCATGCAGGGTTAATGGACTAAAAGCAGAGTGACGTACGGTGACCAGGGCATGCAGGGTTAATGGACTAAAAGCAGAGTGACGTACGGTGACCAAGGCATGCAGGGTTAATGGACTAAAAGCAGTGGTAGAGTGACGTACGGTGACCAGGGCATGCAGGGTTAATGGACTAAAAGCAGTGGTAGAGTGACGTACGGTGACCAGGGCATGCAGGGTTAATGGACTAAAGCAGTGTTAGGAGTGACGTACGGTGACCAGGGCATGCAGGGTTAATGGACTAAAAGCAGTGGTAGAGTGACGTACGGTGACCAGGGCATGCAGGGTTAATGGACTAAAAGCAGTGGTAGAGTGACGTACGGTGACCAGGGCATGCAAGGTTAATGGACTAAAAGCAGTGGTAGAGTGACGTACGGTGACCAGGGCATGCAGGGTTAATGAACTAAAAGCAGTGGTAGAGTGACGTATGGTGACCAGGGCATGCAGGGTTAATGGACTAAAAGCAGTGGTAGAGTGACGTACGGTGACCAGGGCATGCAGGGTTAATGGACTAAAAGCAGAGTGACGTACGGTGACCAGGGCATGCAGGGTTAATGGACTAAAAGCAGTGTTAGGAGTGACATACGGTGACCAGGGCATGCAGGGTTAATGGACTAAAAGCAGTGTTAGGAGTGACATACGGTGACCAGGGCATGCAGGGTTAATGGACTAAAAGCAGAGTGACGTACGGTGACCAGGGCATGCAGGGTTAATGGACTAAAAGCAGAGTGACGTACGGTGACCAGGGCATGCAGGGTTAATGGACTAAAAGCAGAGTGACGTACGGTGACCAGGGCATGCAGGGTTAATGGACTAAAAGCAGTGGTAGAGTGACGTACGGTGACCAGGGCATGCAGGGTGGCCTCGTCCTGTTGGCTCCAGGGTTTGGAGGGACAGCGGATCCTCCTCAGGAACATGCTGTGCCACTTCTGTCTCAGCTGGAACACCTGGCCTGCAATCTGATACACCAACGCACACACGCACGCACGCAAAAACACGCACACGCACACGCACACGCACACACACACACACACACACACACGCAGACACGCAGACACACACACACGCACCAAATTAAACGTGATGTTAACACATATGTGGCCAAACACAAGTTTTCTGAGTTTGTGTATATAGCTGTGCCAAACACGAGTTTCACGAAATTAAAATTAAAAAATAAAATAAAACTAGAAAAGAAAATTTCGAAGAAATTTTAAGTGTGCCTGCAGCTCGCTAAGTGTGTGCAACCTTGTATGTGTTAACATTAGCATCTTTGTTAGCATTAGCATTTGTTAGCATTAGCATGTGTTAGCATTAGCAATATGGTTTCTTGTTTTTAAGAAATAGGCTCCTCCCACAAGTTCCGCAAGGCGATTACGTTGTCCCGTCGCTCCCGAGATCGTTTGCGTTTCGTTTTGAGAGGGTCGTTCCCCCTGAAAAACACGTTTTGGCATGAAACGGTTACGTTTTGCGCGTTTGTGGTGCCCCCATGGGTCGAAGTGGAAATGCTTTTGGGTATATGTTCAGTATAGCGCCCCCCACTTGTGGTTAAAATTTGGTGTTGACTGGATGTTTCGTTTGTGATTTATGGCTACTTCTTACAAAACGGGCTCCTCCCGCTAACTTTGGAACCCTGTTACGGAAGAACGGTATGGACTATCAAAATATCGTTTAAATATGTTTATCGCATGAGTCCATAGATCGTGTGTATCGATTTTTGTGACATTTGGAGAAAATATGTAGGAAAAGGAGAAAAAAGTGTGTTTTGAAGAAAATTCTAAATGGCGGAAAATCTATCCTGACGCAAATGGGCGTGGCCTATATGAGGAGATGCGTCATGACCCAAGGAATCCAGGGAAATTTTAATTTTCCGACCCACGGTTCAAGAGTTACAGGCCAAAAGGTAAAGTGGACTGTTATAGCGCCACCATGAGGCCAACTGACGAAATTATTTTTTATTTAGTCCTTGATATCATTATAAATCTCCTCTCCAAGTTTTGAAACTGTAGCCCCTATGGCTTGCGAGAAAAAAAATATTGAATGTGAGTTTTTGCGATTCCCATTATAAGTCAATGGGTAAAGTTAATTCACTAATAAATTAATATCAATTAAACGATACAACTTTTCTCTTAGAAAAGTAATAGCACACCATTCCCGGCCGAGCCGCACGTTTTGATGTATATATTGCGGCGGTGGCGTAAATTGTGCGGCAGTTATTAGCGCACCAAATTTGTGGGATCATTATTATCATTAACTACCCTAATTAAGTATGGCGGATTACAATAAGTGTTTTGCCATTGCATGGCAGGCACACTTAATAAAAAATCTACTTCCGGTTTCGTCAGGATCGCGATGGAGAAATGCATGTTTGACTCCCAGAACAGCTCTCTCTTTCAAACATGGCAGCCATGTTTGTTTACATTTGAAGAAAACACTATAGCCTATATCTTTTGAATTCCTGAACGGATTTCCGAGCACATTTTTTTGTTTGTTTGAAAGCTGTGAATGGCGTGCACACGTGTGGTGCATCAACCATGCATGAGCCGTGCACATCGTGCACATTAAAAGGTAAGATTCTGGCAATTCTGGCACTTGAAGATGCTTTAATGCTTGGCAACAAAAAGGTTAAATGTAAAAAAAAAAAAAAAAAAAAAAAAAAACACACTATGTCGAGTTTGCATGTTCTCGCCGTGTCTACTAGGGTAGGTACCCTCACAATAACATTCAGTAATCTTGGTCTTTATACTGCCTCCCCCTGGCAATTTAAGGGCTTTTTAATACCTCTAAAATTGTCAAATATTAGAGGCAGAAATTGTGAAAATAGCCGATCTACATGCTCACTTTGCGAGGCGTTGTGAGCATGTAGATCTGCTATTGTCACAATAGAACCGTGTTATACAAAATGTAATGCCTCAAGTCTTAATGATCGTCAGGGCGTGGGGATCCCCAGTTAAAATATGATTACTTTGGGGGTCGCGGCTGAGAAAAGGTTGAGAACCAGTGGTGTAAAGGACATTCTACATTCTGGCAGCAGAGCAGCGGAATGAGAATCTTCCCAGGTTTGTTCTAGATCAGGGGTCGTTTTCATGCCAAGGACCCCTTAGTTGAGAGAGAGATGAAGCAGGGACCCCCACAACCCAATATAGATACCACATAGTTACATCGTTTGAGAGCTCAATCATCAGTGCATTTTGGGTTCATGTCAATTTGTGTTTCCAGATATTTAACCACTTGAATCGCCAATACTTAATAAACTTGACCTTTCACTCTGTACTTAGTGTGCTCTTTTTCCCCCTCTACACCAAACCTCTTTGCCAAAAATAGCCGATCTACAAGCTCACAACGCTTCGCGCTGCGAGACGTTGTGAGCTTGTAGATCGGCTATTTTTGGCTCAAGTTCTCCGAATATGGACGCTAGGGTTAAAGTGGTTAAAGGGGAAGACCACCCATTTTCAATATTGAACTATCTTCCCCTTTAATATAGAAAAGGAGAAAAAAGGCTTCTATCACATAAAAGATTTGGAGGACCCCCTGTAGTAACTCTGAGGACCCCCTAGGGGTCCCGGACCCCCTATTGAAGAACCCTGTTCTAGGTTATGGAGGCGTTCTCTCACCTCGTTGTCCAGTTGGAACTGCAGCCACTCGTCGATCTTCAGCTGAGCCAGGTGAGCCGCCGGGCGCTCCTCCACCTCGCTGTCGTCGCTGCTGTCGTTGAGCGCGTCGTCTGATTAACATAACATGACATGAATACAAATACAAAATACTTTGTTATACAAGCTCATAACAAAGTTAAAGGAGGACTTCACCGCTTTTCAACCTGTCTTCATTTAATAGGTCCTCACTAATGTTCATAATAAAATAGCACACTTCTTTTCTACTCAGTCTGGGTCGCATAGGAGAGCTGTCAAATCCTTCCACCGGTGACATCATCGTTTGACAGATTTTTTTTAAACAATATTTTTGAAAAAAAAAAAAAAAAAAAAAATTAGATTTGTATTATCACGAGAACAATGGCCTCCACTTTAACATTGCTACTTTTCAGGAATAGAAAGCCTGCAGTTTCTATTAGCTTGCATTTCCCATTGATGATGTCACCGGTGGAAGGATTTGACCCACCCACAGCTCTCCTATGAGACCCAGACTGAGTAGAAAAAAAATTGTGATATTTTATAATGAACATTAGTGAGGACCTATTATATGAAGATAGGTTGAAAAGTGGTGAAGTCCTCCTTTAAGTACAGTACGGTACAGTAGCAACTACTGGAAAAATATGCTGTTGGCGTATACTATAGATTAGAATATGCAAAACGTTTTGCACATGTACATCTGAGGATGCTCTTTTCTTTTCCTGTTGCTCTTTTGCCTTTTGCACTCCTTTATTTGTTCATCTTTTTTTTACGTCTTACTACTATTTAAACCTTTTTAGATTATTATTATTATTATTTTTAGATGTGGTTTGCTGTTATTATATTGTTTTTTGATATACGACTGCATTGTCTGAAGAACAAAAACAATAAAGTACAACCTTGAACCTTGAACATGAGAGGGAGTGGGTTGTTGGCTGATTTACCACTGTTTCAGGGTTGTGGCACGAGGCGAATGGTAAATTGCTTTTCTACCACTTCTACCATATAAATGAAAGAAAACACAGTTGTAACTTGCAAGGTTATTTAGTTACAATCATTAATTGTTTCAGAATACACATATTCTTCCGCCACAGATATAGTCCCATAAACAACAATGATTGCAGCCACATTCACTGGCCAAAAACAAACAAATAAAACAAAAATAAATCATAAACTAGGCTACTTGTCATGATGTCGATTCACAGTTATTGACAAACTTCCTGAAAAAGTGCGGTTATTGAAATAGTTTTCCAGAGAAGACCAAGCACAACAGTGGGTGGGGTCCATGAGCCAACTCAAGGTTGTTGACTGATTTACCACTGTTTTAATCCAATCAGAATCCAGTATCTGAACATGTGACCACAAACAGTGGTAGAATAACACTTTTACTGACATTACTTTGAAGGCATGAAAGGATTGCAGACTGCCGCCACTTCCTCCCACAGGCCACCGCTCTTATTTTGAAGGGCCGGGCGGAAATTGCGCTGATTTTTTTTAGACTTTACCTTTTTTCAACCGCACCCCAGATCTAGTGTAGAAGCTGTGTGTCATGGCGGCACTCGGTAGAAAAACACCATGCAATCGCTATTTTGCCGTGATAAATGCCAGCCTTGTTAAGTTAAAGTTGTCGAATGTTGTTTTCATTTCTTTGTATATTTAGGCTATGTGTCATATCTACCATGTGCAGCTTCAAAGCCTGCAAGCCAAACAGAATTGTAATTGTCAACGACAAAAACACAATTAAATTGTTAATCACAATTATTCGAGTGACAATTAATCGTCACTTAAAGGGGCACTCCACCACTTTTCAACCTATGTTCATATAATTGGTCCTCACTCAAAAATAGCTTTTTTTTTTTTTTTTTCAGAGGAGGGCTGTGGGCTGGTCAGAAACCCATAGTCTTGTGACATCATCGATTACCAATCCAGCTTATAGAAACTGCAGGCTTTCTATTCCTGAAAAGTTGCAATTTTAAAGTGGAAGCCATTGTTCTCGCGATATTAAAAATCTAAATATTTTTTTCAAAAATATTGATTAATTTTTTTTTTTGGAAAATGATGATGTCACAAGACGATGGATTCTGAACTTTCCACAGCTCTCCTAGGAGACTTGGACTGAGTAGAAAAAAATTGTGATATTTTATCATGAACATTAGTGAGGACCTATTATATGAAGACAGGTTGAAAAGTGGTGAACTACTCCTTTAAAATGTCATAATCGTGACAGCCCTAAATGGAACCAGGCCTGTAAAATAGGGCTGTCACGATTATGACATTTTACATGACGATTAATTGTCACTCAAATAATTGCGATTAACGATTTAATTGTGTTTTTGCCGTTGACAATTACATTTCTGTTTGGCTTTTACGCTTTGAAGTTGCACATGGCAGATTATGACACATAACTTAAATATACAAAGAAATTACTGACATATTTGACAGCTTTATACTTAAAAAATATAGTGGAAATAGCCAATCTACAAGCTCACAACGCGTCGCATTGTGAGCTTGTAGATCGGCTATTTCCACTATTTTTTATTTTACTTTGAAAAAAATACATGAACATTTTTCAACATGGAAACGATTATGACGATTATGAAAGATAATCACGATTATGTCAAACAATTGCGATTAGAGTGACAGCCCTAAATGGAACCAGGCCTGTAGAACCTACCTTTTGGGGCGGTGGGCTCCTGCAGAGCTGAAGCGGGGAGCCTGGCCGAGCCCCCGAATATGGCGACGGCGACGGGGGACACCATGGAGCAGCAGCGCACGCTGGCTACCCTGTGGACTCGCGTCATCTCGTCGTAGATCAGCCAGTCGGTGGGCAGGGCCTGGACGGACGCCGTCTGTCCATTGGCCGGGGGGATCTGGGGGGGGGGGGGGGGGGGGGGGGACATGACACAAAACACATTCGTCTCCGTTCTAGGACAGGGGTCTTTAACGTTTTCAGGCCGAGGACCCCTTAGTTGAGAGAGAGATGAAGCAGGGACCCCTTAGTTGAGAGAGAGATGAAGCAGGGACCCCCACAACCTGTTCATTCCATATAGTTTCATTGTTTGACAGCACAATCATCAGTGTATTTTGGATTCATGTCAATTTGTGTTTTCAGATATTTAACCACTTAAAGTTCTCAGAATCTGGTTAAGAATCTGGCTAAAAAGAGAGAGATGAAGCAGGGACCCCTTAGCTGAGAGAGCGATGAACAGGGACCCCTTAGCTGAGAGAGAGATGGAGCAGGGACCCCTTATCTGAGAGAGATGAAGCAGGGACCCCTTACTTAGAGAGAGATGAAGTAGGGACCCCTTAGCTTAGAGAGAGATGAAGCAGGGACCCCCTTTGCTTAGACTTTTGTATGCATTAACTATAAAATAGCAGATATACAAGCTCACAGCACAAGCTTGTAAATCTACTATTCTTTGCAAGTCTTTGAAAGTTTTTGACCCTGTAAATGTAAATCCTAAGGTTTTTGAAAAACGCCTTGCTTCTATGTCAGTGGTTCTCACACTTTTTCATGTCAACTCTCAAAATATTATCTACAGACTAAAAGTATTGGCACCCTTGCATTTGTAAAACAGAAAAAAAAAAATCTTCCAGAAGCTTGGCAAATGAAAACATATTTTGCATCAACATACAGTATTTGGTTTACAGAGGAACACAACATAAAACTAGAATACATACAGAATCCTAGCTCATTCTACACAGAAACTTGCATAAATACACCTTAATTTAATTTCAAGCAGGCTATTCACCTGGAGTCCAAGTTGACTTTAATCTTTAGTAACCACTAATCCACCCAGTTTAAATTGAGTAGCCCTCATTCTTCTGTTTTGTGTCACACACTGAGCATGGACCAAACAAAAAAGGAGAAATGTCAGGAGGTCAGATTGTAACCAAACATGGACAATATGAAGGCTCCAAGTCCATCTCCAGAGACCTTGATGTTCCTTCACTGTGCGCAATCTACACAAATGCGTGTTGTGTGTGTGTTTTTTTTTTTAAACACATGCAAGGGTGCCAATACTTTTAGCCACGACTGTATCAGGGACCCCCCAGAAGCAAATATTTGAGTTACAAATGTTCACTTTAAAAGAGACATCCTAAGATTTGCACACATTTTCATGATTTACATTTTCAAAAGCAGATCTACAAGCTCGCGGCTGTGAGGTTGTATATCTGCTATTTTTTCAATAGCTAAAGCGTCAGATCATTCCAGGTGTTAATCAGGCAGTGTTACCTTCTTGGGCTGTGGCGGCTGGCAGAGCACGGAGGTGGGATGGCAGCGGACCTTCTTCTCCTTGCAGGAGGACAGGCAGCCGGCGTGGCGGTCCACGTGGAGGAGGTTGGGGTACATGCCCGCCACCAGCGCCGCCTTCACCACCGGCCAGTTCTCAGAGTTCAGGTTGACGTCGCGGATGTCCCCGGCGCCGCGTGCACGCACAAAACCTGGCCAGCGCAAAAACGGGAAGGGTCAGGCTAAACTGTGAATAGCTGCAGGATATGATTGTAGATAGAGCTAGCGTTGTCCAGGGTGTTTTAGAGAAGGGAGAAGAGTCTAGGATGTGTGGAGTGTTGTCCAGGGTGTTTTAGGGAAGGGAGAAGAGTCTAGGATGTGTGGAGCGTTGTCCAGGGTGTTTTAGAGAAGGGAGAAGAGTCTAGGATGTGTGGAGCGTTGTCCAGGGTGTTTTAGGGAAGGGAGAAGAGTCTAGTATGTGTGGAGCGTTGTCCAGGGTGTTTTAGGGAAGGGAGAAGAGTCTAGGATGTGTGGAGCGTTGTCCAGGGTGTTTTAGAGAAGGGAGAAGAGTCTAGGATGTGTGGAGGGTTGTCCAGGGTGTTTTAGAGAAGGGAGAGGAGTCTAGGATGTGTGGAGGGTTGTCCAGGGTGTTTTAGAGAAGGGAGAAGAGTCTAGGATGTGTGGAGCGTTGTCCAGGGTGTTTTAGAGAAGGGAGAGGAGTCTAGGATGTGTGGAGGGTTGTCCAGGGTGTTTTAGAGAAGGGAGAAGAGTCTAGGATGTGTGGAGCGTTGTCCAGGGTGTTTTAGGGAAGGGAGAAGAGTCTAGTATGTGTGGAGCGTTGTCCAGGGTGTTTTAGGGAAGGGAGAAGAGTCTAGGATGTGTGGAGCGTTGTCCAGGGTGTTTTAGAGAAGGGAGAAGAGTCTAGTATGTGTGGAGCGTTGTCCAGGGTGTTTTAGAGAAGGGAGAAGAGTCTAGTATGTGTGGAGCGTTGTCCAGGGTGTTTTAGAGAAGGGAGAAGAGTCTAGTATGTGTGGAGCGTTGTCCAGGGTGTTTTAGAGAAGGGAGAAGAGTCTAGGATGTGTGGAGCGTTGTCCAGGGTGTTTTAGAGAAGGGAGAAGAGTCTAGGATGTGTGGAGCGTTGTCCAGGGTGTTTTAGAGAAGGGAGAAGAGTCTAGGATGTGTGGAGCGTTGTCCAGGGTGTTTTAGGGAAGGGAGAAGAGTCTAGGATGTGTGGAGCGTTGTCCAGGGTGTTTTAGAGAAAGGAGAAGAGTCTAGGATGTGTGGAGCGTTGTCCAAGATGTTTTAGAGAAGGGAGAAGAGTCTAGGATGTGTGGAGCGTTGTCCAGGGTGTTTTAGAGAAGGGAGAAGAGTCTAGGATGTGTGGAGCGTTGTCCAGGGTGTTTTAGAGAAGGGAGAAGAGTCTAGGATGTGTGGAGCGTTGTCCAGGGTGTTTTAGAGAAAATAATAGTAGTTAATGCATGTTTTGTCAAAATAATCTACTGTAAATCAGTGAATAAAGTTGCTAAATTACCACAGTAGAGTAAAAAGCTACAATATTCCCCTCTGAGATGAAGTGGAACTAGGCCTGTCACAAGTATTACATAATCGTCTAATGGCAATTATTTGACATAATCGTTTCCATGTCGAAAAATGTTCATATATTTTCAAACATTTAAAACAATAGTGGAAATGGCACTATCAATGTTCTTTTTTTAAGTTTAAAGTTGTCAAATTTTATTTTCATTTCTTTGCAGACACGTGTGCCCTCTACGCGGCGAATGCGTCGAGGGCACACGGAGACATCAAAGAGATCAACGCGTTGGCACGTCGTGGGCATCAAATGAGTTAAAAGGTTTGAGTTGGGTTTCTCCCACACATTCTAAGTTGGCTCAGCGATGAAGACAGGGTTAAACAACTAAAAATAACTTTCAAAATAGTCAACGCAAATCTGCCCTCCATCCCCTCAGTACTCGCATATCTGACCAAACATCTCCAAAAAGTTAGCAACACCCACAGCCACCAGCCACAACACCAGAGGGAGCGCACACAATTATCTGATAACACAAACCCATAAAATATGGGTAAATTCTCCTTCTACAACACTGCCACCCAGGTGTGGAATTCCTTGACTACCTCCCTTAAAAAATTTAGCTCGCTGGCATCCTTCAAAACTGCCCTGAAAACTCACCTTTCAGGAGGCCAGAAAACGAGGTAGTTATCACTTCTCCCATAGACAGGTGAGAAGTGAGCATCCCCCCCCCCCACACACACACTTTAGTCCCACCCCCTTGTTTCCCCGATCCTGTACATAGTGTTTTATTGAATGTTTATTGAATGTTTTCTTTGCTTGCTATTTATTATGTCCATGAATTAAATACAGAGGGCTTCCAATGTAAAAAAGACTGTAAAAGGTCTTATTTGAGATGTTCCTTTTAGGCAGGGGTGTTTAACTGTACTTGTACTGTACTACATTTCAATTGTATTGACTCTACTTGTACTGCTCTCCATTTGTGTCTAATAAAATAATCAAAAGAACCATTGTGCTGCAATAAATAGAACAAAGCCTTCATTGGCAGCACACCTGCGAAGGGACCCATTCTTTGCCATCATGGCTGCTGTGCATAGAGCCTACTCAACCAGCCTCCCAGTGTTGATTTTGTCGACTAAAATGATGACGAAAAATATATGTCGACTGCGTTTTTTTCACTGACGAAAACTAAATAAAAACGAAATAAAAACTAAGCTGTGATGACTAAAACTAAGACTAAATATATTGACAATGTCGTCAACAAAATAAAAACTAAACTAAAATGTTGGGGAGGGACTAGTGGAGAAGAGAGTAATTTTATGTTTGGTTGCTCTCAGGTGTTGCGTGCTGAAAATAGACAATCTACAAGCTCACAACGCGTCGCAGCGCGACGCGTTGTGAGCTTGTAGATCGGCTATTTCAGCACACAACCAAGTGTAAAATCAGTCATTACGATGCCATCAAATAAATTTTAGTCGACTAAATCAACGGTAGATTTAGTCGCCATAAAATCGTATGATATTTAGTCGACGAAAATTAGACTGAAACTAAAACTTTTCAGGTGACTAAATTATGACAAAAACTAAATGAGATTTTATTCAAAAGACTGCGACTAAAACTGAATCAAAATTTGCTGTCAAAAACAACACTGCAGCCTCCTCCCCCAGACGGTGCAGAACGTTACCGATGGCTCGGAGCTGTCCCAGCAGCTGTGTCCTCACCACTACATAGAGCCTATAACCAGCCTCCTCCCCCAGACGGTGCAGAACGTACCTAGTCTGGGATCACTTCACTTTTCGGGCTTGTAACCGGTCTGGAGCGGAAACCACAAAACGTCATGTTGTAGTACTCAAAGGACTACAATTTGGCCGGAACTATCCACCGGAAACAGTTTTAACCCAAAATAATTCCCCTGCGCTCAAGGACATACTTTTAGGGCCTACCTAATAAAGTCCTTGATGCGGAGTAGTTTTGCTTTTGAAAAATGTGTTTGGTATATGCATCTTTTAGTCCAACTCGTAGCGACGCCGCTTCTTCTAGTGGTTTCCGCGCTTTAGGCGGAAACCAAACGGCCTGTTGTGAACAAACACCAGGCTTTCTCTCTGAAAGCCTGGTGGGCGAGGTTAGAACGTTACCGATGGCTCGGAGCTGTCCCAGCAGCTGTGTCCTCATCCCCACGATGATCTCCACCCCTACATAGAGCCTATAACCAGCCTCCTCCCCCAGACGGTGCAGAACGTTACCGATGGCTCGGAGCTGTCCCAGCAGCTACATAGAGCCTATAACCAGCCTCCTCCCCCAGACGGTGCAGAACGTACCGATGGCTCGGAGCTGTCCCAGCAGCTGCGTCCGCATCCCCACGATGATCTCCAGCGAGGCCTGCGACAGGAAGTTCTTCTCGCAGAAGGAGCGCTCCCAGCCGTCAGCACAGGCCTTCTGCCACGCCTGAACCCCACACCACGGGACACACACAACACAACACCTTTACTATTCAGACATTTAGCACACACTCTTCACCTAGTAACCCAAAGACCGATAACACATTATTATTATTATTACCGATAACCATTATTTTATGCTTTAACTATTCAGAAATTTAGCAGACACTATTCACCTCGTAACCCAAAGACCGATAACACATTATTATTGAGCAGTGGTCACAACGCTCCTATACGTGGCCGTGTGTGTGGGTCTGTCTGTCTGTCTGTCTCCGTGTCTGTCTGTCTGTCTGTAGCCTGCAGTAACCTTTTCTGACCACACATGTTAAGGGAGGGGCGCTGTTGCACACACACACACACACACACACACACACACACACACACACACACACACACACACACACACACACACACACACACACACACACACCACCGCTCAGTTCACACAAGTGTGATTTTTATTATTACCGATAACCATTATTTTATGCTTTAACCACTTAAGCCCCATATGGGAAGCCGGCTTCCCATAACCAGTTACACAACTGTTCATTGGTCAATAAATCAAAATCAAATTACAATTTCAATGTTGATTCTGCTTTTTAATTTTTCACCCTATACTTTTACATTACTAATATTACAGCACTGCTCTCACCTGTAGAGTTTATATAGTTTGAAATATATTCATAAGAGTTTGCCTATCAATTGATGACACCTTGATGGACAATTTCTCTATTCACTATTTATTTCTCCAATGAGGTCTTGAGTCTTTTTCACTATTCAGAATGCAGATTTTCCATAGACGGAGATCTTTTTCAATCCTCTTTTCCCGAGTAAGTGATCACAGCATTATAATTTGGTAAGAGAAATGTGATGTTTTACACTGCATTTGTGAATTTTCAGGGGTTAACTTACATTTGGTGGGTCAAGAGTAGCCACAATCATTGTAGTTTTGTGTCCAACTGTTCCAATTTGGGTATGCATTTTAGGCAGTTAACTATTAAAAAATAGCAGATCTACAAGCTCACAGCGCGGCACTCGAGTGCCGCGCTGCGAGTAGTCTGAGTTACTACAGGGGGTCCTCCAAATCTTTGAGAGATAGAAACCAGCAAGAGCCGCTGACGGGCACGTTCGCGTTTCTCCTTTTTTATATTAACCATTTGAACCCTAGCGTCCATATTCTGAGAACTTTAGCCAAAAATAGCAGATCTACAAGCTTGGCTATTTTTAGCAAAGAGCTTTGATGTAGAGGGGAAAAAGAGCAGACTAAATACAGAGTGAAAGGTCAAATGTATTAGTATTGACGGTTCAAGTATAAATATCTGGTATCTGCTATTTCCACTATTTCTGAAAATGTTTGAAAATGTATGAACATTTTTCAACATTCACGATCATGACAAAATAATTGCGATTATTTCAAACAATTGCGATTAGACGATTATGTAACAATTGTGACAGGCCTACCTGGAAGGCTCTCAGCAGAGCCATGTGGTCGCTGAAGGTCCCGGCGGTGAACCTCTTGCGGCAGAGCAGGGAGGCTCTCTTCTCCGAGGCCTGGGCGGGCAGCACGAAGGGGTCGCGGTGGGCCAGCGTGCAGGCGATGGTGAGGATGGGGTCCAGGCACTTCAGGACCACTCCACACAGCACCATCTTACCTAGGGGGACGGGAAGAAACATGAGCTTTTTACAAGGAGGAACCCAAATCCAATTTGATGGATGCCAGACACCCATGATAAGAATGAAGGAATCAAAAATCTAAAATCCTAATCAATTAACTCTCCTACTGCCAGATTATTTATTTATTTATTGGGTCTGGTGCCATCAAAAAGCGGCTTACCTTTGCGACGTTATAGTAGATAGATAGACACATTTCTTTTTTCTTCTTTTTTTTATTGTGCAATAGTGCACTTTGGTCTGCCAGGCAGCAGAGGGCGGCGTCATGCGAGAATGAATGTGAATGTGCCTGTTATGTGTTGCCGTAGATTCAGACCAGTCACTGGCTACAGAGCTCCGGGCCAGAGGAAATCAACAAGGAAGTGAAATTGTCTCCGTTGATGTAACGCATAATGGATTTTTTACACCATCACCGCGGAAAATGTGTTTACAGTACACGGCCGCGCGACCCCTCATCAGCTTACAGTCATCAGACGAACGAACGAACGAGCGCCGTATTGGCATCGAGGTTCTGTAAAAAATGGGGCGAACGTTAACGTTCAAAGCGTGGGGAGAGTTAAGTGTCCAAAATATCCATCCATCAAGTTGTGTTGATAATGGCATTGATTGCTGGTGAGACAGTCAGTCTCAATATCGAAGCCAGCTCTTGGCCAATAGCTAAGATAGAAGCCACCTGCTGGATAGAAGCATGCACAGTAGCGTTGTAAATGTGGAAAGTGTTGCTATCCCAGATTTGACCACCAGGCTACGGCCTCTTCACTGCTCTGGCGTGCTTCTAGGGCAGTGGTTCTCAACCTTTTCAGGCCGTGACCCCAAAATAATCATATTTAAACTGGGGACCCCCACCCTGACAAGCACTAAGAGTTGAGGCATTACATTTTGTATAACACGGTTCTATTGTGAAAATAGCAGATCTACATGCTCACAACGCCTCGTGCTGCGAGGCGTTGTGAGCATGTAGATCTGCTATTTTCACAATTTCTGCCTCTAATATTTGACAATTTGGCCCATGTTTAATTTGTCATTTTAGAGGTATTAAAAGTCCTTAAATTGTCACTTTAGAAATGTACAGATACCCTGTGTACACTTAAACTTTATGTTGGTCTGTTTACTGTTGAGTGAGAAAACAATGTTGCATATTAAGTTAATCATCTGGGGACCTCCCCAAAATAATTTGGCGACCCCTCTGCTGGGGGTCCCGACCCACAGGTTGAGAACCACTGTTCTTACCCAGGTGGGGCTCCACAGGCAGGTCAGCCAGGTGGTAACCCAGCTCTGTCAGGTCCTCAGACGGCTCCATGGCATCCACCGTCTGCAGTGGATAGAGGTGGGAGGGGGGGTGGGGGGAGTCACACTTTTGGCATTTTCACTTGACGATTAATTGCCATTTTGATAATTGATTTTACCCATTTAGACCTTTTGCGACATATACGTTGTTATACCTTTCAAACTGGGAGCCACCTCTGTAGCTGCGTTTCCAAAAATACCTTTTTTATGCACATTTTGGCTTTTGCACATAAATCTTTGAATGGAAACACCTGAAAATTCAAATAAATCTTAATATTTCACGAAAAAACACATTTACGCTTAGAGGAGGATGATTTTGGGGCTTCAAAAGAACGAAATGCGCTGAAGGGAAATAATTAAGCAATATTACACGAGAGGGTGTGGGATAACTGAATTATTTGCACGACTGTGATGCGGTCAGGAACGAGCCGAAGGCGAGTTCCGCCGAGCATCACAGGACACCCTCGAGTGTAATATTGCAATTATACAACTACCAACAAACAAAACACATTAAAGTATAGGCTATTCACACTGTGGGGCAATTCACAATTTAAACAATCGCTAATCTGATTCCTTGGAAGAGTTTGACAGACATTAAATAGTCCCTGTTGTTGACTTGTTGATTAAAAAGTGACTGCGCTGTGAGCGCAGTCACCGAGGCAGCAATCACCGCACAGCTGAGCTATCAGTTCCAATAGGCTATGCTCCGCCGTACGACCGTATCGCGCAGCGAAAATAGCCGATCTACAATGCGCCGTGTCGCGCCGCGTTGCTACTTGTAGATCGGCTATTTTCGCTGCACGAAACCATTGTATGACAACAACAAGTCCCGGAAACATTTCACAGCCCAAGTAGTTGTCCTGGCTGTATTGAGTAACTTGTCGAGCTCTTCCTTTGACAAAGCACAATGTCTGGTTGGTTTCGTGTTCTCCTTATCATCCTCATCTAACCATTCATCTAAAGTAAGTCCACCAAATATATCGAAATTAACAGTGAAATCCATTTCCAACGGATAGTGTAACAAGTTGTTCTCCAGTCCGAGTGGCTAGTTTGCACTGCAAGCTGCTACTGTGTTTTCCCCTACAGAGGGCGCAGCTGTGCCATATATGGGATAATCAGGTGCAGTGGCGGAGTGATACATTCTTCATGTGATTAGGCCCAGGTCTAACAGTGCATCTGTGCTCGTTTGATGCACGGTTGGAGAGCCTGTTTTCCATTGAGAGCCGGACTACTTGTTGTATAATAAGCAAATAGGTTTTGAATTAAAATGCATTGAACTTGCATGATATCGATTTGGCTGAAGGGAGCTGAAGGGAGCTGAAGGAAGCTGAAGGGAGCTACTAACTTGGTGCAGTGTTCCCCACTACAGTACCTTGCATCGGATGTTTATTTTACGGTGCTGTTGTTGTGTGCACTGTGCAAGCCTCGTCCGTCACATCAACTAAGTAAATCCTGGCTAACCCTTCGTCGTCACGCTGTGTTGCGTGCCAAAAGTGGCCACAGTGTGGCTTAATATTCATATTAAGGGTAACAAGCAGGCAAGCCACAGGCACTGCACATTGGAACAAGTTTGCTAGGGTGAAACAGTAGCTTCCTCAAAAAAGGTTAGGAAAAATAAGGGTCAGACACATTTTAATCCTTCACTATGTGTGGATGTTCTTACCTTGGTGCTTGGTGGAATCTCAATTGCAGTGCTGGCAAACTAAATTCAGCCTAATCAACATCAGCGACTAAACATATCCTTACAGATACAAAAAATACAAATATAAAAACAAACTGGCATAGCAGCCGTGAACTAAAATCTGTCTCAACAACTTGTTGTGCTGACAGACACAACTGCGAGGATCCTCCGACCGATCAGTAGTCACAAGCTTTATACGTCGAAATGGGCACCTATTTTGGACCACTTTAGCCCTTTTTTTGACTGCAGCTTTAGCACCACACTACACGGCACCACATACAAATATCTACATTTTCCATTACACAAAAGTACCCCTATCGGTAAGAAACAAATTGACCCTTTTAACTGTGATCATAATACAATATAAATTTGTATTACAACTATTCTAAATTATAATACACTGTAATGGATTATAACTGTGATTATAATACACTTTAAAGTATTAATGTATTACTATGATAATTATAATACACTATAATAGATTATAATAGTGGTTATTATAACACAATATAATCTATTATCATGTATTACAACTATATCCCGGTGGTCTAAATGAAAAGTCAGTGAGTGATTAGTCATTATGAAGTGTTTGGCCCTGTTTGGCCAAGCTCAAACCTACTCGAGATTGGATACTTTTTAGTACCACATTTAGTGCTGCTTTCACACCACTCTACCCAGGTCCTTGTAGAGGAAAACCTGGCACAAGTGGGCGGTGTGGTGTGGTGTGGTGTTGGGCCATGGCAGTGGAAAAGTGGCTATATGTGTCGATGTTCTTACTTGGTGGAATCTCAATAGCAGTGCTGGCAAACTAAATTCAGCCTAATCAACCCACATTTCTAACATCAGTGACTAAACATATCCTCACAGATAAGAAAAAAATACAAATATAAAAACAAACAGGCATAGCAGCCGGGCCTCACAAACTAAAATCTGTCTCAACAAGTTGTTGTGCTGACAGATTCTACGACCGATCAGTAGTCACAAGCTTCATACGTCACATTTCGCCTATAGCAGTGGTTCTCAACCTTTTCAGGCCGCGACCCCCAAATAATCATATTTTAACTGGGGACCCCCTACCCCGACGAGCACTAAGAGATGAGGAATTACATTTTGTATAACACGGTTCTATTGTGAAAATAGCAGATCTACATGTAACGAGCATGTAGATCGGCTATTCTTCTGACTCTAATATTAGACAATTTGGCGAATGTTTAACTTGTCATTTTAGATGTATTAAAAAGTCACTTTAGAAATGTGCATAAACACTCTATACACTTAAACTTTAGGTTGGTTTGTTTACTGTTGAGTGAGAAAACAATGTTGCACATCATGTTAATCATCTGGGGACCCAAACAGGTTGAGAACCACTGGCCTATAGCTCATACCCACCCTGGAGTGGGGACAAAATAGGCACCTATTTTGGACCACTTTGACACCACAGTGCCCAGTTCCTTGTAGTGGTAGCGGCAGAAGTAGGCGGTGTGGTGTGGTGTGGTGTGGTGTGGTGCAATGCCAGTGAAAATCCAGCATTTGTGGTGATGTTGTTACCTTGAGCATGTGGACGGCGTTCTTCACTATGTGGATGGGAGGTGGTTCTGGAGCCCTGGCCAGGAAGTCAGCCACGGGACAGTTGATTGGAGCCAGTAGTTTGGTGTGCAGACACAGCTCCTGTACCATTACAGTCACAGGGAGTCACCACTTTAAGACTGTATGTCATGCCCCGAAAAATTTACATTATGATACAGTAGGTCACATTGTTTTTCTACAAACGGTCTGAAAACGGGGCGGGACACTATCACAGATTCATTGCGTAGTAGTCACACACACACACACACACACAGCCTCCTTCAAAATTGGTATGAAAAGTCACCTTCAGACAGCTGCTACCCGTGACTTGTAAATAGACTAAGACCCCATGCCCCCCCCTTTTCCCTTTGTATTTGATGTTATGCTTTTGAAACTGATATTATCCTAGCCACGCTGCGAGCTTGTAGATCTGCTATTTTTGAAAAGTCGTGAAAATGTGTGCAAATCTATATATACTGTATTTTTTTAAGCAAACATTTGTAACTCAAATTTTGCTTCTGGGGGGTCCCATGAACTTAGTTCATGGGACCCCCCAGAAGCAAAATTTGAGATGGGGTTCTGTGGCCAAATGCGTATCATGTTGGTGGTCCTTCACACGTTTGAGCATCACTAACAAAGAAACAGACTTGCACACATTTTCACGATTTTTAAAAAATAGCAGATTTACAAGCTCGCAGTATGTGGTGTATATCTGCTATTTTTTCACCAATTAAAGCACACAATAACACAGTGAATCCTTGTACCCAGGGCCCAGTTATATTATAATACATGTCTCTCCCTGCTCTTCTACTGAGAGATTTACATTCTGTGGCCGAAACAAGATACTGCAACACAATGCATTTCAGCTAACACTCAAAGGAGTATGCTCGTTTCCACACAGCGTGTGTGGGACACACAAAATGCATTCATTTCACGGATCAATCGAAATTGTGTGTGCGTGTTTGGTACCTGTAGTGGCATCCTCAGCAGCTGTGGAACCTGGAACTCCTGCATGCTGTTGAAGCGCAGGCGGCTGAACATGTGGAAGCAGATGCCAGGCTTACACCTACCAGCCCTGAAAACACAACACATGGAGTCACCTACCAGCCCTGAAAACACAACATATGAATCACCTACCAGCCCTGAAAACACAACACATGGAGTCACCTACCAGCCCTGAAAACACAACATATGAATCACCTACCAGCCCTGAAAACACAACATATGGAGTCACCTACCAGCCCTGAAAACACAACATATGAATCACCTACCAGCCCTGAAAACACAACATATGAATCACCTACCAGCCCTGAAAACACAACATATGAATCACCTACCAGCCCTGAAAACACAACATATGAATCACCTACCAGCCCTGAAAACACAACATATGAGTCACCTACCAGCCCTGAAAACACAACATATGAATCACCTACCAGCCCTGAAAACACAACATATGGAGTCACCTACCAGCCCTGAAAACACAACATATGAATCACCTACCAGCCCTGAAAACACAACATATGAATCACCTACCAGCCCTGAAAACACAACATATGGAGTCACCTACCAGCCCTGAAAACACAACATATGGAGTCACCTACCAGCCCTGAAAACACAACACATGGAGTCACCTACCAGCCCTGAAAACACAACACATGGAGTCACCTACCAGCCCTGAAAACACAACACATGGAGTCACCTTCCAGCCCTGAAGGACACACCAGTTACATATCGTCGTTGTCGGGTGGAAACCTCGTATCTCCAAGTTTCAAATGCGTACTTTTTTTTTTTTTTTTTTTTCACAAAGTAAAGCCCTGCTTCATCATACAAGGCCGTCGCACAAAAGTAGTGAAAACAGCAGATCTACAAATCATTTTTAAAATGATAAATGAAAAACGAACGTTTTGGACATTTCACCCGACAATGACGATATGGAACCAGTAAGACTCCCTAATCGGGAGATAAGAGACCGTTAGGTCGCATGTAAAAATAGGCCTGATGGTGGCGCTAAATGTGACAGATCCATGTTGATGACATGACTCTAGACATACTGTGTACCGATTTGCGTGATTTCAGGGCAAAATCTGTAGGAGCAGTGTCCAAAAAATGTGTTTTGCAAGAATCTGACTCATGGCGGCGCTAGAAGAGGGCCATGTGAGAAATGACGGATGGAGGTTGTGGTTTGGCAGCCAAGGAGTGTGTGTGCAAAGTTTGCTGCATATCCGGCACCACTTAAACCCTCTATAATTGGTAAACGGTACTTACAATACACGTACTTGATACTGTCTTTTTGAAACTTCCGGTATGACTGCTGAGTGAGGCAGACGCACATGAGAGCAGCTCCTGAGCATTTTACTTTTTATACATGTTTTAACTATCCACACCATCAGCAAACACATTTTATCTCCAGCAACACTGCTGTAGCAAAGTATCGTCTAATCTAAACTTTGCTTATATGCCTGGAGGACAGAACAAGCCAGACGCAAAAAAAAACGCCATGACTACACCCACCACTACCAGACAAGCTGCCGCGGCCTCTGCAGGAAACGCAGTGACCATAGCGGACCTGATATCTGAATTTGAGAAGAACAGAGCAGCAATCTCAGCCGAAATAAAATCATCACTTGCTCCAATCCAAAAAACTTTAAACGCTGTTCGAACCAAAGTGGATGATATTGGTACGCGCCTGGCTGCAACTGAAACGACCCTAACTGATCACAGCGGCCGGCTAGACAACATTGAAGCACAGATGAAACTCCTCCAAGTGGAAAACGACTACCTGAAAAACAAGGCAGAAAGCCAACAAATGGCCTATCATCGCTACAACGTCAGAGTGATTGGGTTGGAAGAGAACTGCGGCGAGGGACGCTCGCCGACAGAATTCATGTCCACGCTTCTTGCCGAGATACTACAAGATGATTCACTGGCAATATCTGCACCATTGGAACTGGAGGCCGCATACCGCATGCCGAAAGCAAAACCGGCTTCTGGTGAGCGACCTCGCCCCATTATTGTTCGCTTTCTACGCTACAAACAGAGGGAACAGGTGCTTGCCATAGCAAAGAAGCGGGGCCAACTAACTTATCAGGGGAAGAACATATTTATTTTCCCAGATAGGTACCTTAGCAAGGAGGATGCTAAGAAGCGTGCTAGCTTCTCTGCAATAAAGTCCAAGCTCTTTGAAAAAGGTGTTAAATTCACCCTCCGCCATCCAGCAGTCTTATCTGTTTCATTGGAAGGTGTGGAAAACAAATTCCATACTGCAGAAGACGCTGAGAAGTTCTACGCAGAACATGTGCTAAAGAAATGACTCTAGTCTAATAACTGAGGCCCTTAGGGATCCTCGTTTTGGTTGTCTGAACTATTAGGAATAGGCCCAATAGTTAGGCTATAATGTGTTGTTTAGTTAGAATCTAATTATTTTCTCTTGTCCTGTTTTGGTCGTTTAAGTTAAGGTTTTGTTTATTTAGAATGTAATATTATTTTTGTTCTGTTCTGTTTGTTTAAATTAGTGTTAGTTTAATTTAAGTATTTCCTCCCTTTTTTTCTTTTTTTTTTACATTTAAAACTACTCCATTTAGTTTTCGTTATTTTTCTCTTTTTTTGGTTGTCTAAGTTAATTATTCGTTTATTTAGAATTATTATTTTGCTTTGTAATGTTTGTTTAAATTAGTGTTACTAGCCCTTACCCGTTCAAAGATATGAGCTCCGAAATGATGTGCAGTGTGTGGGTTATGGGATGTGCACTGTGCACACAGTATATGAGGGATGGAAAGTAACTTTAACTGGTGCTTGCATGCTAATATGTAGGAGCATCAATGTAAGAAATACCCGTTCCATGTAACGGCTACAGAGATACTGTGTACCGATCTGCATGATTTTTGGACAACATCTGTAACAGGGCCAGAACCCCCCCCCCCCCCCCCCGCCCGCCTGCACACACACACACACACTCCCCCCCCCCCCCCCCCCCCCCCTCCGTGTGTGTGTGTGTGTGTGTGTGTGTGTGTGTGTGTGGGTTTGTGTGTGATTGTGCATGGCCTGAACAACAGCGCCCCTCCCTTAACATGTGTGGTCACAAAAGGTACTGTAGGCTAAATAGATATAGATACACCATAAAAATGCTAATATACAGCATACGATTTGTGAAAGTGACAAACGGGCTTCACAGTTATGTCAGGTGTGTTCATATGCTTATGGTGATGCGATTTCAGATCAATTGCTCCAGCCACTGAGGAGAAACGCTGTGACAGACACTCACTCAGACACTCACTCACTCAGACATTCGCAAAATTATAGTATAGATAGTTTGATCAAAGTATTTTTTTCCCCCCCTTTTTCCTACAATTACTTTTAGTTAGTTCTTGTTAATATTTTCTTCATTTTTTTGTCTTTTTTTTTCCCTTCATCCTCTTACATTTCCCTGGATAACGAAACGAACAATTAACTAGGATCGGACGATTGGCTTTTTGGAATAAGGATCGGAGCCCGATTCAAATCCTCAGATCAAACAGATTTGATCTGTGCCTTTAATTACTGGATTATGGACCTCCATCCTGTCAAGGCCTCCGTCGGAAAACTGACCACTGACTCAGAAGATTAATAATCACCACGACTTCAAACTCCGTTCCTTAACACACTGCCGGTGCTCATCTGACATTTTGTTGGTCTCTCTTTTAATCAACTGAAGACCACGATTCTATTTAAACCCTTCTAACTCACGACGAGACTTCAACGAGGTAACGTAGCGTGTGTGTGTGTGTGTGCATGTGTGTGTATGTGAGTGAAAGTGTGTGTGTGTGCGTGTATAGCAGAGCCGTGCTGTTACATAAAGTAAATCCATAAAACTGTAAGTTTGATGAGCGGGACTGATGCGTAGGGCACGACATGCTTCAGATGCCTGTTATATTTTTATTTATGGCACTAACTGTTACTTTCATGTCTATATGTTTATGAGAAATGCTTAAGTGATCTGTCTCTTTCTTTTTTCTTTTTTGTTATAGTATTGAGGTATAATTTCCTTGTGGTTTTATTTGCCTCTGTCCGGTTACTATTAAACTAATTAGAAGCTAATAGGAAACGGGCATGTCTTAATGATATTCTTTTCTGGTGATGCTTTCGCGCTGGTAAAGCTGATTTATTCTGCACCTATTGCCATTCATTCGGTGATGATGCGGCTCGGCTGCCCACCGCGAACGCAACATGTTATTAATGTACCCATGTGATGACGAATTCCTTTAGTAGGCTATTCCACTAACTTGCGGACCGTGGTGGAGTAGGCTACACTAATCTTTTTTCTCTTTTTTTTTCTCTCTTCTAACCTCTTTTTATTTTTATTTTTATCCTGTGTGTGTGTGTGTGTGTGTGTGTGTGTGTGCGTGTGTGTGTGTGTGTGTGTGTGTGTGTGTGTGTGTGTGTGTGTGTGTGGATGTACTCGTGCGCGCTATGCGGGGTTGATGTCTGTCAGTGATTAGGTAGGCTGACTGACACTCAACAACATACAGACTGTCTCTCTTTCATGATGCGTAGCGCATGGTGCAGTGTCATGTTGTATGGCATAGCCTACTATCTATATCTACAGCAAGTGACTATATGGGATTGCTTTTTTTTCCCCCCTTTTTTTTTTTTCTTCTTCCCCACTCAATGAAGGAAGATGAGGATTAATTAGGGGTGGGAGACAGCTGCACAGCGCATGGCATGTTCCAGGAGATTCTCCTCCAACTCTTTTGGCAATAAACTGACTTAGGTCTTCATAAGATGTCATTTTCTCCATACAAAACATATGCCTATTGCGATTGGTCTTAGGGGGAGAGATGACACCAACATGAAAAGCTATAACATTTGGAACTCTGCTTGGGACATCAAAAACGTCAATGTCACTCTATATATTGAAGTTTTCTTCTCATCAAATTGCCTAGCTTTCTTCATTATTAAACCATAGAATTAAACTGATATGTGAACGACTTTTGCAAAGTTTTTCTGTGTTAAATAGCCGCAGCGCTGTGCAGCAGACCTACACTCCCTGTTATATAATTAAAATGTTATTACTTTTTATGTTATTAATATGATTCAGTTGGATTGATTTAAAGTAGTATATTTTGATAACGTAATAGACAAATGCCTTCATGGTTCGAGCTTGTAATATGTGCCTTATATGAGATTGTCAGGCTATAGGGATCAGTGTCCAACACTCAATGGGATGTCAATGTTCATGATCAGCACCATTGGATACTGCATGTGTTACCCTTATTTCATCCTCTTCTTTTTCCATAATGTAAGAAAGACAGTGAGCGCTGAATGGTGTGGGCTGCGCGGCGCACTAGCCCATGTACTTATTTATTTTTCTGCAACGTGAGATAGAGCCAACAGGTTCAAGAACAGAAACTAAATTATACATGACATAACTACTTATTATATTGAATTATTGGAACTATGTTCACCGATCACCAGTACTATTACTATTCTAAGCATCATTATTATTACTATATGTTTTAGATATAGCTGATACAAATTCAGAGAAATCATATATTTTATCATTATTCCCCACTTAAAGGCTATTTACTTTTCTTCCCTTATTTTTTTTATTTTTAATTTTTTTTTAATTTCTTTTCTCTCCCCCTCTAGTGCGCCGCGCAGTAAGACTGGAGTCTGATTGGTTGTCCCTTATAATATAAGGGTTTATTGAGTCAGTTTCGCTACAGTAGGAAACGTATAATTGCTTTGGTGTGTATTATTTCAATGTAAGCTCAGTAATGCTCTCTCTGCGAAGGGTTGAAGGTTGGTGCTTTCACCCGAGTAACCTGGAAGTTAATAAGTGGTTCTTACCTGCAGCTCATCAGGTTGGGAGGATGAGCAGAGGTACTTGGGGCGCACAGGGGGTGTGGGGTGGAGACAGAGAGGGTGGGGGGTGGGAGTCCAGCCGTGGGTGGGGGGCCCTTTATTTTTCACTTCTTCTGGCTTTCTTGCCTTTTCTTGTTTCTCTCTCATTCTTTCATTCAAACCAGCATGTCTCAATCCTCTTCTGGTTGCTGTTCCGTGTTGTGATGCTACATGATCCGTATAATACACACTCAGGTGGACTGTACAGTTACTACTTTAATAAGAAAGGATTATAATGGCTAACAATACAAATAGACTGTCAACAGTGGGAGGTTCCATCAGAATTATTTCATGGAATGTGGGGGGTTTGAATGGTCAAGTGAAACGGGCTAGAGTGTTTTCTCACTTGAAACGATTAAACACCGACATCACATTCTTACAGGAAACACATTTGCGCACAATAGACCACCAAAGACTTGGTAGACCCTGGATAGGTCAAATTTTTCATTCGAAATTTAATTTCAAAACGAGAGGTGCAGCCATCCTTATTAATAAAAAAGTAAACTTTACTCCTTCGAATACAATTTGTGACCCTAACGGACGCTATATTATTGTAACCGGTTTACTCTGTCATACTCCGGTGGTTCTTGTTAGTGTTTACGCCCCAAACTGGGATGATCTTGATTTCATGAAGAAACTTATATCATCACTTCCGGATTTACAGAATCATAAACTAATATTTGGAGGAGATATTAACTGTGTGATGGATCCAAGTCTGGATAGATCTAATCCTAGAACAACTACACCCTCTAAGATGTCTCTGGCTTTATCTACCTTTTTGAACCAGTGTGGTTGCATTGACCCATGGAGGGTTGCGCATCCAAACGACAGGCAATATTCCTTCTACTCACATGTTCATAAAACATATTCTCGTATAGATTATTTTTTTATAGATGGGATGCTTCTGTCTTCTGTCATTTCCACCGAATACTCTCCAATAGTTAACTCTGACCATTCTCCTGTTATACTTAATTTAAACTTCGCTAATCAACATAAAGCTACCTACTCTTGGAAACTGGATTCGACACTTCTGTCTGATAACACATTTTGTGACCGCATTACTCGTTCTATAGACCTCTTTGTGGAGACTAATAAAAATGAGGATACTAGCCCGTCTTTATTATGGGAAACCTTTAAAGTATTCCTTAGGGGGGAGATCATCTCTTATACTGCCCACAATCATAGGAAACAAAAAAGACGTCAACAGGAACTAATGGAGGCAATAGCTGCTCTAGACCGTCAATGCTCCATCTCTCCATCTCCCGAACTGGCCAAAGAGAGACTTAGTCTTCAGACTGAGTTCAATCTCTTGTCCACTAGGGACGCTGAAAAAATGTTATTAAGAGCCCAGGGAACAATATATGAACATGGGGACAAAGCAGGACGCCTTCTCGCACACCAGCTGAAGGGTAAGATAGCTTCACGTCAAATTCCCCAAATAATTAATAATGCTGGTTCAGTAACAACTGACCCCTCTGAAATTAACGAGACCTTTAAAGACTACTACTCAGAATTATATAAATCAGACTCATCGAATAATGAGGCAGATATGACAACTTTTTTTAATGGGCTTAATGCTCCTAAACTAACCTCAGAACACCATAACAAATTGGAGACACCGCTGCAACTCAGCGAAATAATCAATTCTATTAACTCAATGCAGAGTGGGAAATCCGCAGGAATTGACGGTTACCCGGCGGAGTTCTATAAGAAGTTTTCAATACAGTTGGCGCCTTTACTTTTAGAAATGTTTGAGGACTCCTTTCAACGAGGTAGATTACCACCAACACTCACCCAAGCCTCTATATCACTCATTCTTAAGAAGGACAAAGACTCAAATCTATGTAGCTCCTATCGCCCCATTTCCCTTCTTAATGTGGATGAAAAGATACTCGCTAAGACTTTGGCTACTCAGCTCGAGAACATAGTGCCTTCTATCATTTCTAATGATCAAACAGGATTCATCAAGAATCGACATTCTTTTACAAATATAAGAAGAGTTCTCAGTATTATTCACTCACCAGCCTCACTATCTAACCCCGAGATGGTTATCACACTTGACGCGGAAAAGGCTTTTGACAGAGTCGAGTGGGGCCATTTATTTTTCACTCTAAAATACTTTGGTTTTGGTGAGAGATTTATTTCCTGGATACGTTTAATTTATACCTTTCCACAGGCACGCGTATCTACCAATAGTCAACACTCAGAGTTTTTCCCACTCTCACGTGGTACAAGACAAGGTTGTCCGATTTCCCCCCTGCTTTTCGCGATAGTCATTGAGCCCCTATCAATTGCCCTTAAGACTAACAAGCTGTTTACAGGTATTAAAAGACATGGAATTGAACATAAAGTATCCTTGTATGCAGACGACCTGCTCCTCTTTGTCTCAGACCCAATAAAGTCTATACCACATATTTTAACTACTCTAGAGTTATTTGGCAATTTCTCGGGGTACAAGCTGAATGTACAGAAAAGTGAATGCTTCCCTGTTAACCAATTGGCCAAGATGATATCCCCAACTAGAATTCCCTTTAACTTATCTAATACATTTAAATATTTAGGAATTATTGTCACTAGATCTATTCCCTCTCTTTGTGAGGAAAACCTTACAGCTTTAACAGCAAAGGTGAAAAACGACTTGCACCGATGGAATACACTACCTCTTTCCCTTGCAAGCAGAGTGCAAACTATCAAAATGAATATACTCCCCAGATATTTATATTTATTTCAATGTCTACCTATTTTCCTACCCAAACAATTCTTCCGACAATTAGACTCAATCATTTTAAATTTTATATGGAACGGGAAAACCCCAAGAATATGTAAACCTTTACTTCAGAGGGAAAGATCAAAGGGCGGACTTGGTTTACCTAATTTCCAGGCTTATTATTGGGCAGCAAATATGTTTAAAATTTCACTCTGGCTTACAGAGACTGAGGACAGCTGGGTTCAATTGGAATCTAACTCCTGTCACTCCTCGTCCTTAAAGGCCTTAGTATGTAGCAGTCTCCCACTCAAACCCAGGCAACATTCTTCTAGCCCTCTTGTAATTTCCACTTTAAAAATTTGGCAACAAATTAGACAACACTTTGGATGGACATCCTGGTCTCAAGCTACACCAATATGTAACAACCAACAATTTAAACCGGGCAAAACTGATGGTAGATTTTCCTTCTGGTCGACACAAGGTTTGTCTTGTCTGGGAGACCTTTATATAGACGGCACGTTTGCCAGTTTCACACAGTTACGCTCGGCATTTAATCTACAACACTTCGATTTATTTCGATATTTCCAAATTCGTAATTTTGCTAGACATAATGCTGTAACTATGATGTATGCAATTTGTTAACTGTGTGAATAATTTGTGGAATAAAATGTATATATAAAAAAAAAATAAAAAAAAAGATAGTCTTTTTTCTTTTCACTCTATCAAATCTCTTTGTCAAAAAAATAGCCGCTCTACAAGCTCACAACGTCTCGCGTTGTGAGCTTGTAGATCTGCTATTTTTTGGCAAATGTTCCAAAGCCAGGATAATGGATGTTGGGGATGTTTTGATTACCGCAATATCGTAAATCGCGATTTCTGTGGTCACAATAATCGTGATATGAAAATTTCATATCATCCCAAACCTAGTCATTAGTGGCCACATTTGCAGACAATGAATGACATCCATGTAAGTACATGTACACACAAACGGGTAGAAAGATAATCAATGGCTTTTTGTTGTTTTACCTTCCCTTCCTCTGCAGAGCGCTGGCTTTAGAGATCCATCCCATCTTCAGCATGCTCACATGGTTGATGGCATCAAACGACTTCTACAAGATGGTCAAATGCACACGCTTTGTTTCAGACCGGAAACACTCAAACTTTGGGAACGCATCATTAGACCACGGACGCCCCATGTCATACTACTATTGTGTGTTTTATCTCTGGGACCCCACACTCTAGACCAGTGGTTCTCAACCTGTGGGTCAGGACCCCCAGGATGGGGTCCTTAAATTATGTTGGGGGGTCCCCAGATGATTAACTTAATGTGCAACATTGTTTTCTCACTCAACAGTAAACAGACCAACAAAGTTTAAGTGTATAGAGGGTATCTGCACATTTCTAAAGGACGTTTTAATACCTCTAAAATGACAAATGAAACATTGGCCAAATTGTCAAAGATTAGAGGCAGACATTGAAAATAGCCGAAATACATGCTCTAAATTTAGTGTATTGTGAGCATGTTGATTGGCTATTTTCACACTAGAACTGTGTTATACACAATGTAATGCCTCAACTCTTAGTGCTCGTCAGGGTGGGGGGTCTCCAGTTCAAATATGATTATTTTGGGGGTCGTGGCTTTAAAAGGTTGAGAACTACTGGTCTCGGATACAGGGATAAATAGTTTATTTATCTCTGTACCTGACATTGAGAAACAGCCGTTACGAGGTATATACAGTTGTGCTCAAAATTAATCAACCACCTCTGGCAAATGTGTTTGACTTATTAGAACTTGTGAACAATACTCAAAACTGAACTTTTTGGAACATTCAGTGTCTTTGCAATTGTTTTATATCTTTTTCTTTTTTTGTACAAAGCAATAATCTCTTCTCTGAACTTTTCTGACCATTCCTTAGACTAGGCCAGGGGTCGGCAACCCAAAATGTTGAAAGAGCCATATTGGACCAGAAAAACCCAAAACAAATCTGCCTGGAGCCGCAAAAAATGATAAAAGCCTTATAAATCGTCGTTGTCGGGTGGAAACTTTGTACGTTCAAAACTTGCATTCATCATTTAAAAAATGAACTAAACTAGTGAAAACAGCCGATCTACAAGCACACAACGCCTCGCACCGCGAGGCGTTGTGTGCTTGTAGATCGGCTGTTTTCACTACTTTTGTGCGACAGTCTTGTATGATGAAGCAGGGCTTTAATTTGCGAAAAGACATACAAATTTGAAACTTGGAGATACAAGGTTTCTGCCCGACAGTGACGATAAAAAAATCGTTAAAACAATTCCATTTTCATACATTTTTGAAAAGCTCCAGGGAGCCACTAGGGTGGCGCTAAAGAGCCGCATGCGGCTCTAGAGCCGCGGGTTGCTGACCCCTGGACTAGGCCATGTTTCTAATCACAGCCAACAAGTCAACACACTTCTAGTCAGGCCAGATCCCACATTTGATGCAACTAATTTAAGCCCTTGATTATTCGATTGCAGTTGATTACAGATGTTTTCAGGTGTAATTAAGAGTTAAATAATTGAAAGTGATAGTGGTGTTGAAAGTGGCAATTAGCATTACATTTAAAAAAAAGAGAAAAAAAAACATAACACAACACAACACATGTTACTTTTGTTGAGCTATTTACATTGTTCTTGTATGAATTATTTATTTCATTCAGTTGTCAGTTTGTGAATTTAGCCAACAAACCAGATTTTGAGGGGGGGTTGAATAATTTTGAGCACAACCCTGCTGTATACATATGTGGTTAAATTATAAAAGTGGACGCTACCTCTTTGACTTTCCCCGAGTCGATGACAAACACCACATCGTTGATGGTGATGCTGGTCTCTGCGATGTTGGTGGACAGGATCTGAAACACAACGAGATATTACAAGTCATTTTCTTTTCTTTTTTAGCCTGTATGGAAACGGTACAGGCAGAAGCTTAATGCTTAGTAACATCAGTCATCAACAGCATCAACATCAAGACAACACAAGCACAGAGGACACTGGACTACTTAGCCATCAAATTATTGGCTCAAGAATAGTGCTGTCACAATTATTACATAATCGTCTAATCACAATTATAAGACCTAAACCCGATTATTTTGTGGTAATCGTCATAATCGTTTACATGTTGAAAAATGTTTATATATTATCAAACATTTAAAAAAGAAATAGTGGAAATAGCAGATCTACAAGGTCACAACGCATCGCATCGCGATGCGTTGAGAGCTTGTAGTGAGCTTGTAGATCTGCTATTGTTCTTTTTAAAGTGTAAAGTTGTCAAATATGTCCTTTCTTTGTATGTTTAAGTTATGTGTCATATCTGCCATGTGCAAATGCAAAGCCTAAAAGCCAAACTGAAACTCAAGGCTTCATGGCGTGTGGAATTGATAGAAAATACATAATTGTTTGGGTGAACTACTCCTTTAACCCATTTAGACCTGAATGCAAATCTGTGTCACTTTAGATTTGAACCACTTTAACCATTATTTAATACTTTAACTATTCAAAAACAGCAGCTTGTAGATCTGCTATTTTTGAAAAATCATGAACATGTGTGCACCAAATTCTATGGATGTCTTCTAAATCCTTCTTCTAAATCAGTGGTTCTTTTTCATGTCAAGGACCTCTCAAAATTATGTATCTGGTCGTGGACCCCCATCTCAAAACATGTTGTTCCAGGGACCACCCAGAAGCAAATATTTGAGTTACAAATGTTCGCTTTAAAATAATATATATATCCAAAGATTTGCACACATTTTCAAGATTTAAAAAAAAAATAGCAGATCCACAAGCTCGCCAACTTGTGTATCTGCTATTTTTCAATAGTTAAATAATAGTAAAATAAAATAACGGTTAAAGTGGCTCCAGGTCTTGGATCAGACTCACTATTTTCCTGACTCCAGGGGGCGTGTTCCTCATCACCTTCTTCTGGTCCAGGGTTTGCATGTTGGAGTGCAGCGTGAACACCTGGAACCTGGACAACAAGCAACCATAGACTGTAAAAATATATATTTCTAACACTTTTTGTGGTCACATGTTCAGATACTGGATTCTGATTGGCTTAAAACAGTGATAAATCAGTCAACAACCTTGAGTTGGCTCATGGACCCCGCCCACTGTTGTGTTGCAGTTGTAACATTTCCAAGATCAATGCAAGTTACGACTGTGTTTTCTTTCATTTATATGGTAGAAGTGGTAGAAAAGCAATTTACCATTCGAGGGTCGTGGGTTGTTGGCTGATTTACCACTGTTTCCGGGTTGTGGCACGAGGCGAAGCCAACATCCCACAACCCACTCCCTCTCATGGTAAATGGCTTACATATATATACTATATGGACGGTGGAAAGCCATTGGTTTCTATTGTGCACAAATTAAGCTTTTTTTGGCTGTTGTATGGGTGACGCCATCATTGTAGAAATCAACGTTCATTGGTAGAAATGATACCATCTCTAATGCTAGTGGCTGCCAACGGTCACGTGCAACCGCAGGGATACATGGGCCATTGTCTTGAGCTTGCCGAAAATAAAGCACACAAAGAATAACCATCACAAGCCTATGATCACAAGCCCCTCCTACAGCATACCCTGCAATAACATAAATTATTACATAAATTGGACCATATTTTCACAAAACGCATATCATGGTGATTGAAACAAGGCTTTAAACTAGCGACAGGAACCATTAAGTATTTATGACTTAAGGTAAGAATATCAAATGTAAAAGTGTGGGGGAATAGAATGGAATCCTATGGAGAACAAGTTGCTTCTGGTGCCAGAACAGCGCAACTAGCGGCCGATCATAGGAACTTTCAGTTCCGTGTTGCTTCGTTTTAAATCGGGACAACTACACCCCTGCAAGCAATAGGGGTGGATATTGGCAAGAATCTTGCGATGCAATACGTATCACGATACTTGGGTCACGAATCTCACGATGTAATAGTATCACGATATATTGCGAATCTTTGCGATATGATACTATTGTGATACTATTGCGATATATCAGCTTTAAAAGCTGAAGACGCTGCTCTAATGTTGTTTTCGTCGTTCGCAGCCATTTTCTCATGATACCTCACTCACTGAACCGTGGGAAGGGGAAGTAGCTACTATAGTAAAGCGACATCTAGAGGCAGCGGAGTGTCAGAACCGGACTTCTACCAATGGTTAATCCTATCCATGGGAACATATTTTATTTTCCTAAAAGTATCGCGATACTATGGCCTGAGGTATCGATACAGTATTGGCAAATAAACTATTGCGATGTATTGCCATATTGATTATATTGCCCACTCCTAGCAAGCAACACATCATCAACATGCTGTTTAATTGAAAACATAATAATAATACTTTTCCCAAACATGGAGATGGCTGACATCCTAGATGTCTGACATCATAGACCTCATGAGACTGACACAGTATGTCCATATATGGGCTTAACATTGATGACACCAGGGATCTCCATATATGGGCATAAAGAGGACAAGGACTGACACAGAGATCTCCATATATGGCCATTAATTTATTAGTGGATTAGCAGGCAGGGCACATCTCTATGTTGAAAGATGGTTGTTGATGGATGTTGAACGCTTTCTCCTGGTTACAGTATGTATACTGTATAGCCATGCAACACAGAGGTGGACATGAGCACCATGAAAACCATAACCCTCCCTATCTGTCAGATAAATGGAAACTAGGGCTGGAAAATAAGTCAGAAGAGACAACAGAAGGAAGATGGCTGGTCAGAACAAGCTGTCGGGGAATTGGTCCGATTTCCTACGTGTCCTACGTTCCTACGTGATGTCATTGCCACCCCTCACAGTGCGGCATTTTGTGCCGCGAATGAGCTTGTAGGTCTGCTATTTTTGACAAATCGTGAAAATTTGGGCAAATCTTTGAATATACAACAGTATGTACAAGACCCCTATTGGGGGTCTTGTGAGTCCATGGAACTAAACATTTTCAGATGGGGGTCCACTGCCAAATATATAATTATAATTTGGGTTTGAGCACCTCTCATATAGTAACATACTGTATGTTTTTCAAAAAACTGTTTAGGATTTATAAGACATAATCTGCCTCAGGTGTTAAGTCACTTCAACGCTGCATGGGTCTGGGTGTAATCATGACAGTCTAACCACTTAAACCCTCTTGTTTAGTTGACTGGGATCCAATATTGCTCTGTACTAGTATGGATGGATCTAGATCCAAATATGGTACAACATAATTGCATCACACAATGACATCACAACATTGTCATCACAAGTTCACAACCAATGCACTTGTCTTTAAAAGCAAACGTCCAATAAACAAAATGTCATTCAACAGCTATCTTCCAACCGATTAAAGTGTCCTTTAACAACTTATACTGTAAAGTTGCACTGATTAACGTTGGTCCTGGAGTGTGAAATGATTCACTGGACGATACATCTGAAAGGAGGACCTAAGAATTCATACCATGCTGCTGTGGTGGTCAGACACAAGCTGTACTCATTTGGAGGATACAACAACTACCTGAACAACAGGGATCAGATTGAAGTCCACATCTTCAACACATTGTCTTTGCGTTGGAGGAAGTTGCCCTCAGTGACAAATGGAAGAGGACTAAGTCCCATTGAGGTTCCAACCTGGCGTTATAGCCACACAGCTGTGCTGATAGAAGAAATAGTCTACATCTGGGGAGGGGAGCCTTACTGCAATGTGCTTTATGCCTTTGATGTTGACACCCACAGCTGGTTCAAACCCAATATTACTGGAACTATTCCAGAAGCAAGGAGCTTCCACTCAACCTGTGTCCTGGAGAAGGTCATTTATGTGTACGGAGGATACAGCCAGCTGACTGGATATACTAATGACATGTACAAGTTGGACACCAGCATAATGGGCTGGTCTTTAATTAACACCAGAGGAACTCCACCACCTGCTTCCTACAGTCACTCTGCCACCATCATTGGAACAAAGATGTTTGTATTTGGGGGCTGGGGGAGACAGGGGAACTTAAACAACAATACTGTGTTTGACACAGAGACCAACTGCTGGCTGAAGACACTTTCTGCACAGCTTCTCCCAGATGAACGTTTGTATCATTCAGCCTTTGCCTACAATGGAGAGCTGTACGTATTTGGTGGCTGGAATGGGAAACAGTGCTTTAATGATCTGTGGAATTTCAGTCCAGAGACTTTTTCCTGGATGCAGGTTGAACCCAAGGGGAAAGACCCCTGTAGGATGTATGGGATGTGCTGTTGCATGGTGGGAGATTGTATCATCATCTTTGGAGGATACAATTGCAACCCATACAGTACATTCACTGGTGAACTGTACATGTTAGATTTAAGTCCTAGCCTGAAGATGTTATGCAAGCTATCAATTGTTCATTATGGTCTGGATGAGTCTGAACTCCCACATGACATCAGGTGGGAACTGGCAACCATGACTACCAACAGCAACAGAACAAAATGACAGCCCACATCACGCACGCACGCACACACACACACACGCACAGACACACACACACACACACACACACACACACACACACAAAAGCATGAAAGTGGCTTGGAGGCCCATGTATTGGCACTTTTTTTGTTTTACTCTAAATGTTTATTCCACAATGTTCCAACCCATTTTTCACCCAGTTCCAATTGCCTAAGCCATCCTGGTATGGCAACATGACTGGTGTCTTCTTCGCGCGAGTGCAAGACACCAGTCGTGTTGCCATAACTTGGCATTTTCTGAACTGACACCACTGCAGGCATGTCTGGATAACTTCTTTCATTTCATTGAGGATTATTTCAGCAGTGTGACTGCACAAAGAAAAGTATGTTTTACCAATTATATGGGGTTTAAAAGGTCAATTGAATTGGAAAAAGATGAATTGATCCCAGTGCATGACGGAAGATAATTTCATGATAAATTTAAATCTCCACGATACAATTTTTTTTTTTTTTTTTTTTTTTTCACGATAAATGATAACTGTGATTATCATCCCATCCCTAAATACTACATCCAACAGCACAGGAATGCTACCTGGTGCATTTATTAAGCACCTTTAAAGTGCTTTAGAATGTGCATTGCAATCATTCATCTATCCATTCTCACACATGAAACGACACCGACGAGGGTTGGGATCCTTTAGGACTGGGGTCTCCAACGTTTTCAGGCCGAGGACCCCTTAGTTGAGAGGGAGATGAAGCAGGGACCCCCACAACCTGTTCATAGACTCATTTTGGGGGTCCTTCACATGAAAACGTTTGAGAACCACTGACATACAGTAGAAACATAGGTTTTTCAAAAAAACCTTAGGAGGATTCAAAAGACATAGAATCAAAATTCAAATTTTCACAATGTAAAAGAAATAGCAGATCTACAAGATTGCAGTGCGGCACTCGGTGCCGCGCTGTGAGCTTGTATATCTGCTATTTTTCAATAGTCAAAGCATAATAAAATAATAATACGCAATAACGCGTACCCAGAAATCAGATCCAGACCCTAGCTAGGGGTTCCGTGTCTTGCTCGGCGTTTACCTGTGAGTGTATTCAGAGAATCTCTTGTCGTCACAGGTGATGCGGTCTTTGAGGCCAACGATCTCCTCATATCCAGGCAAAAAGATCAGAACAGCACCTTCAAGGGAAAGGAGAACAAGCTTTGTTTTTACTGCACTGTTCCAGGGTCATGGCTCTCAATTCATATAATCTATGTTATAATCTACTTTATAGTGGATTATAATAACAGTTATAATCTATTACCCTGGTCCGGGGTAGCGATGGGACGGTGCACGATATTATCATTTATCGTGAAAAAAAAAAAAAAAAACACTCACGATAATCGTATCGTGGAGTTTTAATTTATCGCGATATCGTCCTCCGTCATGCACTGGGATCAATTCACCTTATATTTGCCGAGCTGCATATCCGGAACCATTTAAACCCTCTATTGGTAAAAGGAACTTATAATATATGTACTTGATACAGTCTCTTTTTCACTCTCTATCAAAAGTCTTGCCAAAAAGTAGTCAATCTACAAGCTTGTAGATCTGCTATTTCCATTCCATTTGTACACTCTCTGAGTTAAATTAGCATTGATTTTACAATAAAAATTGGGGTCTCAGAGATAGACATGCCATTAAATTGGGGTCCGTAGCCTAAAAGGCATGTCAAACCGGGGGTCCTTGAAAACAATGGTTGAGAGTCACTGTCTGCTAGAGCTGTAAAAATGTTCTCTTATGGGTGTCCCTGGCATATCTATTCAAATGGGGGAAGTGTCGATTTGGCGGTCCTTGACATGAAAAGGTTTGAGAACCACTGATCCATTATTAGGCCTGGGGCCAATTCTGATATCTTCACAAATTGGTACCACCCAAGGTGACCATGCATTTTTTGCATTTTTGACTTCCTACATGTCTCTAGTTTACATTTTGGTATGATAACCCTTTCTGAGACCCAGCTTAATTGATGTTATCAGCCGCTAGAGTCGGTCTCCTATCGACTTTCTATACAGGAGGAAAATACCCAGAAAAAAAATGTTTTCTGGGTATTTAAGTAGGATGTGAGGGGTCTAACTAGGGGTTTGTCATGATGCTGAATCCATTGCAAGCATTTGTTTTGCACAAAAAAACATTCCTTGTGCTACAAATGGCCCAAGAAAGCGATGGTTTAGTGATGAAAAGTGATGAGTCATCACTTTTCATCAGTTTCATCATTTTGTGGGTGTTTTCTGGGGCCATTTGTAGCCTAAGGAATGTTTTTTGTGCAAAACAAATGCTTGCAATAGATTCAGCATCATGACAAACACCTAGTTAGATGTATACATGTTTCAACCTGGAAACGATTTTGACAAAATAACTGCGATCATGTCAAATAATTGCGATCAGACGATTATGCAATAAGTGATACAGGCCTATGTTTCAGAGTCAAACTAAATGCAGTAGGGCATTCATGAATAGTGATTTTTAGTATTTGAATTATTCGACCTCAAAGTATTCGAATAGTCGAATATTCGACAGGACTGGCCAATATTGGCAATTGTTAAGTAAGCAAGAGGCGAACATTGTGAAAATAGCCGATCTAAATGTAGATCTGCTATTTTCACAATATTTATCTGCGGAACCGAGTCACATTAAATGTAATACCTACAATTCCAAGTGATTGTCAGGGTGGGGGTCCCCAGTTCAAATATGTTTATTTTGGGGGTCACAGCCTAAAAAGGTTTGAGAACCCGTGGTATAGAGCATTAACAAATTCATCCACCAGGGGCATTGACAACTCATTCTTATGACTTCCTATCTAGCCAAGTTTTATAAATTATATATTTTTTAAAGAGAAAACAATATAAAAATAAGCTAATATTCGACTTCGGTGAACAACGTTGATTATTACCCGGCTTGTTTGAATGCTTGATTCTGATTGGTCAGTTGCTGAAATCAGCGGTCTGTTATTTCTGGATAACAGACCGCTCCGCTCTATAACAGACCGCTGCCTAATCAAAGACTCAGAGCACCTGCTGCAGTCAAGCTGCACTGCATGAATTTAGTGCCGTATCCAACATGTCAGCCATGTAAACAAACACACAGCGACATTTAGAACTAAACGTTGATCTCAAAAATGGTTTTAAAAATATTTTAAGCGAGAAATAGACGACGCAGTATCAGAAAATGGATTCTATCTAATCAGCACTTCCTTGTTTTCCAAGGCGACCGTGTTGCGCTGGGAGGACGCCCAGCGCAACACTTGTGGAACACTTCCAGCCATCTGTAAACAAGGAAACACTTTGTTTTGTTTTCAATTTTGAGTCAAATTATTAATTGTATTTAGTAGCCGGGTAATAAGCGGGATAAATACTGGCTCCTTGGGGGTTATATATAACATCCCTTCGAACTGATAACCCCCCTCGGCTAGCGCCTCAGGGAGTTATCAGTCCGTCGGGATGTTATATATGGACAACCCCCGCGGAGCCAGTATTGATATTGGAATATTCGAATATTCAAATATTTGATGAATGCCCTTGCTCACCGTCCTCTGAGGTGGTGCAGATGTTGTGCAGCAGGTGCAGCACCAGGTCCAGGTCCACCTTGTCGTCGTCGAAGCTGTGGTGGTAGGCCTGCAGCAGCTCCTGCTCCTCGGGGCTCAGCTCGGCGCCTCCGCGCCGCACCAGAGTGCTCTCGTCCACGGGGCCGCTCTGCGCCATGGAGCTGGGAACGGAGGGGAGGGAGAGGGTTTAGATCAGGGGTCTTCAACGTGTCCAGGCCAAGGAAGACAACTTAGTTGAGCAAGAGATGAAGCAGGGACCCCCCACAACCTGTTCCCCATATAGACTCCATATAGTTTCATTGTTTGACAGCACGATCATCAGATAATTTTGGATTCATGTCAATTTCTATTTCCAGATATTTAACCACTTGAACCGTCAATACTTAATAAACTTGACCTTTCACTCTGTACTTAGTCTGCTCTTCCCCCCCCTACAACAAACCTCTCTGCCAAAAATAGACGATCTACAAGCTCACAACGCCTCGCGCTGCGAGGCGTTGTGAGCTTGTAGATCGGCTATTTTTGGCTAAAGTTCCCAGAATACGGACACTAGGGTTCAAGTGGTTAATATAAAAAAAGAAAAAAAGTTTCTATGACTCAAAGATTTGGAGGACCACCTGTAGTAACTCTGGGGACCCCATAGGGGTCCCGGACCCCTTGTCGAAGACCCTTGGTTTAGATTGATTGATTGAAGACTTTATCGGTTGTTTGCATAGGGAAGGTACAGTTTCATGACGGTACAGTTCACTGGTACAAGGTCAACTGGGGGGGACCTAGTATGCTCTTCAGCTTGTTTACACAGGAAACCTTTAGTATCTCATATAACATCGAATGACAGATGGATAGAACACAGCACTATGCAGAGGATAGCGTCAATAGCAAAAGAAGAAAAAAAAATCAAACCTCGGTTCGAAGTGAAGCGGTGAATTTGTATTCTACTGTATGTGTTCTAGAGCTATGCAATCTGTGTTCTAGATCTATACATTCTGTGTTCTAGATCTATATTTTCTATGTGCTTTAGTTCTATATTTTTTTACGAATTCTGAATTCTGAATGATTTTGTCTGGAGGGCCAAATTGGCATGTGAAGCTTGACCAATCCTCAATTGGTCAAGCATGCACGGGACATGTACGGGACAGACAAAATTGACGGGACAGACAAAGCCTTGGAAGCGGCTTTCACCGCTTCAAAAGGTCATATAGAGAAAAGAAACAAATGATACTTACAGTGAAAAAGGGGAGGTAAGTATGGGCTTAGTCTATAGACAGGGGAAAAGGGGTGGTGAGTATGTAGCAGCCGCCTGTACTTAAAGGGGAAGACCACCCATTTTCAATATTGAACTGTGTCATTAATATACCTTAGAGGAGTTGTGTGGAAATAGAAAAGAAGTTATCTAAAAACACAGATTGAACACAAAAAATAACTCAGGATTGGACTACCGCAGGCCTTAAAGGAGGAGGCAAATCCCTAGCCTCCTTCAAAATTGGTCTGAAAAGTCACCTTCAGACAGCTGCTACTCGTGACTTGTGAAATGACTGCTTTTGTAATTGATGTTATCCTATGCAATTGCAAAGTACTCAGTTATATCCATCACTCTTCCAATGATATATAAGATACATAAAGTGGTTCCTGTGTAAATATGGTGTAGAGCTTACTAGGATCTCCTTTAATTTGACCTTGTACCAGTGGTTTGTGCTGTCATGAAACTTTTTCCTATTGCAAACTGCTAATAAACTCCTCATTCAATCAATCGCATACAAAAGAAAGCATGTGATGGACCTAATGTGCATTACAACAATACATGTTTTAGGCCAGGGGTCTTCAACGTTTTCAGGCCAAGGACCCCTTAGTTGAAAGAGATGAAGCAGGGACCCCCACAACCCATAGATTCCATATAGTTTCATTGTTTGACAGCACAATCATCAGTGTATTTTGGATTCATGTAAATGTGTGTTTCCAGATATTTAACCACTTGAACCGTCAATCCGTCAATACTTAATAAACTTGACCTTTCACGCTGTACTTAGTCTGCTCTTTTTCCCATCTACACCTTAATGTCTTTGCTGAAAATAGCTGATCTACAAGCTCTCAATGCCTCACGCTGCGAGGCATTGAGAGCTTGTAGATCTGCAATTTTTAGCTAATGTTCTCAGAATATGGACGCTAGGGTTCAAGTGGTTAATATAGAAAAGGAGGAAATCCTGGTCTCAATAATGCCTCCCCCTGGCCAGCCGGGGCGCTTGATGGAGGGGAAAGGAACTGGTTGGAATAACGTGTTCCTTCCACGCGCTACGTCCATCCTGGGGAAATCCCCCCTGTCAGGTAAAAAGAAACAACTTGGACTCCTCATACATAGAAGGAAGTATGAGGTCAGTCCGTTGTCCCCAGGCGCGGCAGAGGGAGAGCAGAGCCCAGGATTACATAGGCAATTGGCACTGGGTGAAAATGGGTTGCAAAATCGTGGGATAAAAATTATAAAAAAAATAAAAAAGAAAAAGAAAAGGAGGGAAAAAAAGCTTCTATCACACAAATATTTGGAGGACCCCCTGTAGTAACTCTGAGGACACCCTAGGGGTCCCGGACCCCCTGTTGAAGACCTCTGTTTTAGGCTGTATATGTGAAGTGCCCACACATAGGACTGCAACTCTAGATGATGTAGGGATAATATAACATGACTTACAGGTAGGATTCCAGCAGGTCCACAGCTTCAGTCTGTTGGAAGTGTTTGGCCCAGTCTAAAGCCGTCCTGCAACACACAAACACCACCTCACAACCTTGTTCAACAACAGCAGATCTACAAGCTGCCATATGAGCTTGTATATATAACAGTAAGACACCCTAAGGGTGGTCGCGCTGGAACATCAGAGCTTCTTAATACGCCATAGTTAAGAAGCAGGAGTTAAACTATTAATCTGGATGGTCGAGTCATCATTGTGATGTCGGAACAGGTCAGCTATATCCATATCTGGAGTCTGTGAGGTCAGATACTAGGGCTGTCATGATTATGACATTTTACATGACGAGTAATTGTCACTCAAATAATTGTGATTAACGATTTGTGTTTCGGTCGTTGACAATTACATTTGTTTGTCTTTTAGGCTTTGAAGTTACAGATATGACGCATAACCTAAATATACAAAGACTTAAAAAAAGAACATTGACAGTGGAAATAGCCGATCTATAAGCATGTCTTGTGAGCTTGTAGATCTGCTATTTCCACTTTTAAAATGATTGAAACAATATGAACATTTTTCAACATGGAGACGATTATAAAAAGAACTAGAATTGACAGAGTCAATTTTGACAAGTGTGCCTGCAGCTCGCTAAATGCGCGACCTTGTGCAGCGGTTTGGACCGTGAGACCATCCGCCAAGTCGTCTGCGTTTCGTTTTGAGAGGGTCGGTCCCCCTGAAAAACGCGTTCTGGCACGAAACGGTTACGTTTTGCGCGTTTGTGACGCCCCCTATGGGTCGAAGTGGAAATGCTTTTGGGGATCTGTTGAGTATGCCACCCGCAACCTGTGGTTGAAATTCAGTGTTGACTCGACCTTTTGTTTTTGAGTTAGGGCAATTTTTTGCCAAACAGGCCCCTCCCGCTAACTTTGGAAGCGCGTTACGAACGAACGGTATGGACTATCGAAATATCCTTTGACTATGTTTATCGCATGGCTTCATAGATCATGTGTACCGGTTTTTAAGCCATTTGAAGAAAATATGTAGGAAAAGGAGCAAAAAGACTGTTTTGGAGATAACTCAAGATGGCGGAAAATCTATCCCTACGCAAATGGGCGGGGCCTATATGGGGAGATGCGTCTTGACCCAAGGAATCCAGGGAAAAAAGAATTTTAATTTTCCGATTTACGGTTCAAGAGTTACAGGCCAAAACGTAAAGTGGGCTGTTATAGCGCCACCATGAGGCCAAATGACACTATTATTTTTTATTTAATCCTTGAAATCCTTATGAACCTCCTCTCCAAGTCTTGAAACTGTAGCCCCTATGGTTTGCGAGAGAAAAATAATTGAATGCGATTCCCATTATAAGTCAATGGGGAAAATTAATTCACTAATAAATTAATATCAATTAAACTATAGAACCTTTCTCTTAGCAAGTTACTAGCACACGATTCCCGAGTAAGCCGGTCGGTTTGACATATGGCGCGAGTGTTTGGTTTAAAAACTGTGGGAGGAGTAGCGTGCCAAACTTCTGGGGAAATACATGTGTGTCCGTCCGGCTTAAATATGAGCGATAACAATAAGTTGCCTGTTACTGCATAACAGGCACACTTAATAATGACAGGCCTAGGGGCTACTAGTTCTCCATAGCCCTGGCTGCTGGTTTCTTTGTTTCAGTGCCTACCAGTCGTTGTTGGCTTTGAGATGGAGGTTTGCTCCCATGGTTATCAGCTTCTCCATCTGTGGCAGGAAGCCCCTGGCTGCTGCCACCATCAGAGCCGTGGCACTGGTCTCACTGTGTGTGTAGTCCACTGCAAAGGAATGGCATTACATTACACCGGAGGCCTTCAAAGCAGTGGTGTAAAGTAACAAAAGCACCTTTTCGACTACAGTTTTAGCACCACACTACACCACACCACACCGCACCACATAAACATATCTACATTTTCCATTACAAAAAAGTACCCCTATCGGTAAGAAACAAATTGACCCTTTTAACTGTGATTATAATACAATATAAATTTGTATTACAACTATCCTAATTATAATGCACTGTAATGGATTATAACTGTGATTATAATACATTATAAAGTATTAATGTATTACTATGATAATTAAAATACACTATAATAGATTATAATAGTGGTTATAACACAATAGAATCTATTATCATGTATTACAACTATATCCTGGTGGTTTAAATGAAAAGTCAGTGAGTAATCAGTCATTATGAAGTGTTTGGCCCTATTTGGCCTAGCTCAGACCTACTCTAGAGTGGATACTTTTTAGTACCCTGTTTAGTACCACTTTCACACCACTCTACCCAGGTCCTTGTAGTGGAAAACCTGGCACAAGTGGGTGGTGTGGTGTGGAGTGGTGTGGAGTTGGGCCAGTGGAAAATGGGCTTTAGTACATTTACTTAAAGTGGGCATGACATGGCCAAAACAGCTAATTATGGCTATCAAATTAGCCAATTTTTTTAATGATGTCATGTACCCCCATGTTAAATTACCCAATCAAATTAATTTATTGTAGTTACTGTACTGAAAGTAGTACTTTCTGTACAGTAACGGCAATACATTAATTTGATTGGGCTAATATGGGGGGAGGGGCGGAGACTCGCGGAGTCGAGTATCCATATCATTATCTTTTGAAACTGCCCCAAAAAAAGCTGTCCGAGGCATGTTTCCGACTTTCTAAACCAACTTTAAAACTATCAGTTCTAGGGGTAAAAATTATACACCATTCACCATTAGACCGGTAAAAAAGTACATGTCTTCATCAAAAAAGGTGTCAGAGATTCGTTACGAGGGTCAACACGCTTCTCCCCGTCTAAGGGACGGTTTTGTCGGCCATACCCTGCTGTGTCTTCCGCTAAACCTGACTGGAGGACCTGGCCGTGACGCGAGTTTCTAAATTCTAGGCGCACTGGGGGAAAACCGCGCCCGCACTCATTTTTGAAGCTTGTGATTGGCTGAACTGGAGGTAGGGAGGCGAGTTTCTAAACTCTAGGCGCACTGGGGGAAACACCGGAGCAAGCTTAGAACGAGCGTCCAGCGATCTCCTCCTCCTCGGCAGCTTTGAGCCCTTTTAGCAGACATATGTCCTGCTGTCTCGGAGGACTGAGGTCCGTGGCTCATACACTCTGTGTGTGTAGCCTGTGTGTGTGTGTACACACACAATAGCTCTCCAAAATAGCCTTGCGGTGCGGCGCTGCTACACGCTAACAACAACATCACGCAGCACGGCACAACGGACGAAGTATACATTGCGCGGCACCGCACGACGGACGAAGTATACATTCACTACTAACCGATACGGCCCCGCCTCCTTTTTAGACTGTTTGAAGAAACACCACGTGACTTACTGTATCATAATGTTAAATTTCGGCCGGTGTCACGCCCCCTTTAAGTAATGTACTTAAGTAACATTTTTAGGTATTTGTGAGTATTTCCAATTTCCATTACTTTTACTTCTACTCCACTACATTCATTTGATAAGGTTAGTTAATAGTTACTTTGCAGATCAAATTATAATGTTAAAAAACATTATAATTTATATCGAAAATAGCACATCTACAAGCTCAGACCAAGTACAGAGCCGAAGGGTCTAGGCTCATTTATTTTGATCCCAAATGACAGTCCATGGGGTCTATTAGGCAGAAGTGCCCCTGTCGTCCAGTTTCCCCAGCAGACCTCATAGCATAGAGTGGAGCCCATACAAGCCTATCACTTTTCCGCTATTTTTTGCGGTCAAAAATGATCTCCACGCATCCATGCTATCGGTGCCCCACACAAGCAACCACACTCTGCTAAACAGATGTTATGCTGTTATGCGTTTGGTCCAAGTCCCGGAAAAGATGCGCTGTGATTGGTCAGTAAAGTCACTTTAATTGGCAGTTGTGCCAAATGCTCAAAAGGGGCATTTCTGCCTAATAGACCCCATGGGCAGTCGTTTGGGATAGTAGGAAAATGAGCCTAGCTGTTGTTTAGTGCAGAGGTGTCGTGTGAAATGTGTGAAAATACACGTCATGAACAAACCAGCATACAGCATATGTTTATACAGGGTTTTTTATGTCTAAATAGACGATGCGGTGATGAGATGTGAGAGTGTGGTCTTGCCAACACCAACTCGGGACTCCTGGATCGCTGCCCTCCACACTCTCCTATCTCAGTCAATAGACAGAGTAGGCGCCTGCCTAGGGCAGTGTTTCTCAACCTTTTTTCTGCATGGGCACACTTTTCATGTCCCAAGAATCCATGGGCACACCAACATAATACGGGGGTGTAAATATCGTCACTGTCGGGAAGAAACCTTGTATCTCCAAGTTTCAAATTTGTATGTTTCTTCGCAAAGTAAAGCCCTGCTTCATCATACAAGGCTGTCGCACAACAGTAGTGAAAACAGCCGATCTACAAGCACACAACGCCTCGCACCGCGAGGCGTTGTGTGCTTGTAGATCGGCTGTTTTCACTATTTTAAATCATTTTTAAAATGATAACTACAATACTGGCTTTCAAGCAGTTTCAAAGGGCACACTTGACCCTTCTCAGGGGCACACCAAAGGTCCCCAGGCACAGTGGTTGAGAAACACTGGCCTAGGGCACCATGAGGGAGGAAGGGTGCCCACCGATGTGGCCTAATCTATCTATAAATGCGAGAAGTCTCTGCGTGTCTGTGTGTCTGTAATCCGCGAATCTCGAGAACCGTTCGTCCCACCGGCTTTAGATTCGGCACGCGCGTTCCCCGCCGCGGCACGGAGTGCAGTGCCGGGTCTCGACCCGACCCGCGGTTTTCCCGAACCGGGGCGAAACGTTCGGAATCTCCTTATGCGGGGTTGATTGTTGACATCAGGCTGTTCCGGAGGAAATCGGCGCAAGCGCTGACTCATTGTGACATCACTCATAAAAGGCTCTGACATCACGTACGCCACATGAGTCAACAAAAAATCTCTGAATATCTCCATATATAGCATATATGGGCATAAAATGGACGCAGAATCACAAAGATCTCCATATACGGGCATAAAGGGACACAGACAGACGGATACAGAGATCTCCATAAATGAGCATAAAATATATGGGCATAAAATTTACGCAGAATCACAAAGATCTCCATATACGGGCATAAAGGGACACAGACAGACAGATACAGAGATCTCCATATATGGGCATGAAATGGACGCAAATAGACAGATATCTCCATATATGGGCATATATGGGCATAAAATGGACCCAGAACTATATCTGCAGTGATCTCCATATATGGACATAAAATGGACGCTGACAGACAGACAGACAGATAACAGATATCTCCATATATGGGCATAAATGGACACAGGCAAACAGATGGTCAAAACGGGTCCTATGACAACAGGTATAATGGGGTTTGCATTAAAGGGCGGGGCATTCATTCCCTATTTACATCGTTCCCGAGTTGGCCAGGTCGCTTCTAGTAATAATAACTAGAAAAGAACATTTCTAAGAAATGTTAAGTGTGCCTGCAGCTCGCTAAGTCTGTGCAACCTTGTGTAGCGGTTGGTGTTAGCATTAGCGTTACATTTTTTAACATTACCATTTTTTGCATAAGCTTTAACATTATGGTTCTTCATATGACACCACCCACATGTCTGTACGACAAACGGTTCACGCGATAAAGGGTCACTTCCTGTTTGGTGAGGGGCACTTCCTGTTTGGCGAACTAGGCCCCAATTAAGGTTAAGGACTCGTAATCAAGTCATTTGACGCAACCCGCGCGTCTGTACGACAAACGGTTCACGAGATCAAGGGTCACTTCCTGTTTGGTGAGAGGCACTTCCTGTTTGGCGAAATAGGCCCCAATTAAGGTTAAGGACTCTTAAACTTGTCATTTGACGCAACCCGCGCATCTGTACGACAAACGGTTCACGAGATCAAGGGTCACTTCCTGTTTGGTGAGGGGCACTTCCTGTTTGGCGAAATAGGCCCCAATTAAGGTTAAGGACTCTTAATCAAGTCATTTGATGCCATCCACGCGTCTGTACGACAAACGGTTCACGAGGTAAAGGGTCACTTCCTGTTTGGTGAGGGGCACTTCCTGTTTGGCGAAATAGGCCCCAATTAAGGTTAAGGACTCTTAATCAAGTCATTTGATGCCATCCATGCGTCTGTACGACAAACGGTTCACGAGGTAAAGGGTCACTTCCTGTTTGGTGAGGGGCACTTCCTGTTTGGCGAAATAGGCCCCAATTAAGGTCAAGGACTCTTAATCAAGTCATATGACGCAATATGCGCGTCTGTATGACAAACGGTTCATGAGATGTAGAGGCACTTCCTGTTTGGCGAAGGGCACTTCCTGTTACAGAGGGGGCGGGGCTTAATCAATTACAGCTCATCCCTATTGGCCATCTAAGTACACACAGCAAGTTTCGAGACGGTACCATGCTGCAAACTGGAGATAAAGCTGTTTAAAGCTAAGCCAATAGGAAGATAGGGGCGTGGCTTAAGAGGGGCGGGGCTTAAGTAATAAGTCCCTATTGGCCGTTTAAGTCCAGACACCAAGTTTCAAGACGGTACCATGCTGTGAACTGGAGTAGTGGCTGTTTAAAAGCCAGCCAATAGGAATACAGAGGGGGCGGGGCTTAATCAATTACAGCTCATCCCTATTGGCCGGAAAAAGACCAAAGTTGTGTGTGCATTTTAAAGTTTAAATCACGTTGCTAGGCAAAAGTATGGCAGAGTTATGTGGCGCCAAAGTTTCTGGGTTTTTTTCGGAGTCCCCCATTCTAAGTCAATGGGGTTTTTGGGCGTCGTTTTTTGCGAATTACATCGCAATCGTATCGCGGATCGGAAAGAAAAGTAATAGCACACCATTCCCGGCCGAGCCGCACATTTTGATGTATATATTGCGGGGGTGGCGTAAATCTTGCGTCAGTTATTACGTGCCGAAATTTCCCCCATTCTAAGTCAATGGGGTTTTTGGGCGTCGTTTTTTGCGAATTACGTCGCCATGGTAACGCGGATCGGAAAGAAAAGTAATAGCACCCCATTCCCGGCCGAGCCGCACGTTTTGATGTATATATTGCGGGGGTGGTGTAAATCGTGCGGCAGTTATTACGCGCCGAAATTTGCCAGAACATGACTGACTTAAGTATGGCGGATTACAATAAGTGTTTTGCTATTGCATAGCAGGCACACTTAATAATGGATTGTTGGTTGTTTTACCGCTGACGTTCTCGTTGAGGATGAGGTTGAAGAGCTGAACGAAGACGTCAGCGTCCTGGTGGTGGAAGACGTTGGAGATGCAGGAGTCCATCTCCTTGGACAGCCACGGCTCCAGAGGCACCGCCACATCCGGCTCACTCTGTTTAACCCATTTAGGCCTAGAGTTATTTGATGCTTTATAACTATTGAAAAATAGCAGATATACAAGCTCGCAGCGCGGCACCGAGTGCCGCGCTGCAAGCTTGTAGATCTGCTATTTTTGAAAAATCGTGAAAATGTGTGCACATTTTTCAATATATATATTTTTCAAAGCAAACTTTTGTAACTCAAATATCTGCCTCTGAGGGGTCCCTGGAACAACATATTTTGAGATGGGGGTCCGTGGCCAAATAACATGTCATTTTGGGGGTCCTTGACATGAAAAAGTTTGAGAACCACTGATTTAGAGGAAGGATTTAGAAGTCGGGTCAAAGATATTCAAAGACTTTTCACAATTTTTCAAAAATAATGGTTAAAGTGGTTAAAATCGAGGGTTAAAGCCGTTCAAAACCCGGAAAGCATCGTTTTTTTTTACAACTTTAGATGTTATTTTATATTTTGGCTATTCAAAAACAGCAGATCTCGCACGGCATTAAGTGACACGCTGTGAGCTTGTAGATCGGCTGTCACAGTTACAAAATGTACGTTTGTTCCATTGAACATTGGAACATGTTATTAACTCATTTAGTGCCACCCCTTTCACCACTAGAGGGCGCCCAGTGGCCAGAGAAAATCCCATAGAGATATGCTGGTATATGCAGAAGCCCTGCAGCCATGACTTGCCTGAACACTTTCCTTTGTGCATGACTGCATGTACAGGAAGAGGATGAAGTTAGCTTGAAGTTAGCTATTGGCTACCAAGCATTTTAGAAGCCTTATTTTCGTCAACTTAGCCATGATTAAACCTTGCACACCTCATGCATGGGAAAAAAACAGAGAAGAATGAGCTCTGAAAAATCCAATGCAATCCTGGATTGCATTGGAGTGGATTTGTGCAGTTTGTTCACAGCTTTCAAACAAAAAAATCCGATTGGAAATCCGTTCAGGCATTCTTGAGATAATCGCCCTTATGTTTTACATGTAATGTAAACAAAAATGGCTGCCCTGTATGTTAGATGGGGTTGTATGGGGGTGGAACATGCAAAATCGCGATTGAAATCATGTTCACCAGATTTGATGGGGTCCCAAAAAAAAAAAAAAAAATTCAAAAAATTTTTTTAAAAAAAAAATTTTTTTTTTTTTTTTTTTTTTATATCCCGAACTTGTTCGGGATAGGCACCCTGTGATACGATCATATATCCCGAACTAATTCGGGATAGGCACTCAATGAGTTAAGAGTTACATCTCTGTTTGCCTTTTAGGCTTTGTAATCAAAAAGGACACAGGGCAGATAGGACAAATAACTTAAAACAAATCATTACTGACATATTTAATCATTTTATATTTAAAAAAAGAGCTTTAGGATTAGAATATCTGCTAGTTCGACCACTTCTATTCTTTCAGTTTCATCTCAAAATAACTAATAACCAAAAATATAGCATAGCTTGAAGACCAGCTCTTTTCGGTCCACGACCTGATTCCATAACAGTGGTTCTCAACCTGTGGGTCGGCACAACCCTAACCCTAACCCTTGGGGGTATATTCACATTTGTAAAGTGACAATTTAAGGGCTTTTTAATACCACTAAAGTGACAAATGAAACACACATGCTCACAACGCGGGGCGTTGTGAGCATGTAGATCTGCTATGTTCACAATAGAACCGTGTTATACACAATGTAATGCCTCAACTCTTAGTGCTTGTCAGTTAAAATATGATTTGGGGGTCACGGGCCTGAAAAGGTTGAGAACCACTGCCATAAGAGACCATGAAAGCCTCTGGATGAGAGAATCCATGGCGTTAGTCTTACCAGCTCGTTGAAGATGGGGTCACCTGTGTCCTCGTGACTCGAGTCTGGGGTGTGGTGACCATCATCATTGTCATCACCACCCTCTTCATCCTCACGCCACTCGCTGCATGACTTCTGAGTCTTCTCCTCTAGACCACACCCACAATCACATTTAGGGAAACCATTCACATGTCACAACATCATGTTTCACCAAATAAATCTATATCGACATTGTGACGAGAATATTGCAATCTATATTTTTTTATTTTTTTTTGAATATATATTCAAGAATATATATTCAAAGATTCGCAAATATTTTCAAGATTTCTCAAAAACAGCAGATCAACAAGCTATGAGCATGTATTATCTGCTATTTTTCAACAGCCAAAGTATAAATGAATGGTTTTCAATGAGGGGTCTGGGACCCCTAGGGGATCCTAAAGGGGTCCTAGAGTTACACATCTTTGTATGATAGGAACTTTGGACCTGAGTTGACTGCACTTAGTTGGAACTCCCTCCTTCTAGAACAAATCTCGTTGCCAAAAATAGCTGATCTACGAGCTTGTATGCTGGACTTTTTACAACAAGGAACCCTTGAAGAAAAGATGAGTGTTAAAATGTTTTCATTCACTGCTTTCTATTGTTTTCGCGATTTTAATATTTTGATTTCAGTGGGTGGGGGCATGCGTACAAGTAACTAAATATGTCTTTTTAGACAAAAGAAGCCGGCCATTTCTTTGTTACTATTTACACCAGCCCCCATAAGTCACATCTGCCCATGAAAGATTGCAGTTCATCTCGGGAATGAGCTTATCGTGTCTAAAAAGACACATTTAGCCACTTGCATGCATGCCCCCAACCTGGGGGCATGCATGCAAATAAAAATCGTTAAAATCAACAAAACGATAGAAAGCAGTAAATGAACACATTTTAACACTCATCTTTTCTTTTCTCTAATGACTATCTATATATAAACCCTTGTTGTAACACAACAAAGTTGTCCTTTAAGAATAGTTCCGCAACCACAGTATCAAACGGAGTGCTAAATGATTACCTCTCTGCCGCTCCTTGGCATATTTGATCATGTCTTTGTTGGCGTATCCCATCATCCTCAGGATGTCCTCTAGGAAGAACTGCTTCACCTCAAACGGACGTCCTTTGACTGCATGGGGCACAAAACAATCACTATAGCAGGGGTCTTCAACAGGGGGTCCTCAGAGTTACTACAGCGGGTCCTCCAAATCTTTGTGTGATAGAAATCTTTTTTTTCCGCTTTAAATCTTTGTGTGATAGAAACCTTTTCCCCCCCTTTTTTATATTAACCACTTGAACCCTGGTGTCCTTATTCTGAGAACTTTAGCCACAAATAGCAGATCTACAAGCTCACAACGCCTCGCAGTAGATCGGCTATTTTTGACAGAGGTTTGGTGTAGAGAGAAAAAAGAGCAGACTAAGTACAGAGTGAAAGGTCAACTTAACACATCGGATGCCCACGTGATCTCTGACGTCTAATGGACCAATCCCCAATCACATACACACCCATTGTAACAGTTACAATGGGTGTGTATGTGATTGGGGATTGGTCCATTTGCTGGTGCCCATGGCAACGCGTCATTTTACCTACCGGCGAGAGTACTGGCGAGAAAAGTAATCCGAGTAAATGTAATACGAGTATGTCCTGTTTATTTCGCGAAAATCTTTTCTTTCAGTCAGGACCGTTTTTTATCATTTCTAAGCCACAGTGTTTGTGTTACGGCATGTAGAAGAGGCTGCCGTTTTGAGAAAAAAATGAAAAAAGGAAGGGAATCCGGAGAAAACAGCACTTTTGTGCAGCCGGTAAACAGGAAGTCAACGAGCCACTGCACGTCCGGGTGACGTAATTGCGCGCTGCATGTTGGGAAATGGAGTTGTTTCATCACCGCGGTAGCCAAGTGCAGTAGCTACAGTACAGTATAGTTTACTGTACACCGCGTCAAACGCGTCGTTGGGCACTCGTAAAGATCAAAGAGATTGACGCGTAGACACCACGTGGGCACCCGATGTGTTAAAGGAGTAGTTCACCCCCAAAATGACTTTTTTCTATTGATTACTCACCCCATGGAGACTTGAGTTACTAGGGCCCCAAGGTGGAGGGGCCTTAATTATTTTATACTTTAGCTATTGAAAAATAGCAGATGTGAGCTTGTAGATCTGCTAGTCGTGAAAATGTGTGCAAATCTTTGAATATACAGTATGTATTTTTTAACAAAAATTTTGCTTCTGGGGGGGTCCCTGGAACGAAATATTTTGAGATGGGGGTCCGTGGCCAAACACATATATCATCATATCATTCCGCTGCGAGCTTGTAGATCTGCTATTTTTCAATAGTTAAAGCACAAAATAATGCGTAATAATGCGTTCCCAGTCTAAATGGGTCAAACCCCCTCCCCCTATGAAGAACATTCATGGGGGGCCCGCAGTGAACCCTTGTACCCAGGGCCAAGAATTTGGTGCGAGACACCTGCCGGGACCCCTAAGGCAAAACATTTCAGGATGGTCCAGCAGTAGCTCTGGTCCATAGCGTTAGTGGAATTCTCTAACGCTATGTTCCTCTACTTCCCAAATCCTTGGCAAATCCGGAAAGACCTGTCGTCTGGTCCGAAAATAACAAAAACTGTTTCGCCCCTCACCAAACCAAAGATATCAGTGGACAGTTGAAAGCTTACTCTACTTAGTGGACGCGGTCTGAGCCCCCCACCATACGATTAAAATACATTTCTAGGGCAAAATGAAAAATATTCCATCGGATGTAGACTCCATTTCTTCTAGTTTTTCATTATTTGTCGTCACCATCAAGGTCCCAACTCACTACTGCCGCGCAGGTCAGCGGACCGAATTACACAGAGCATTGTCCAATTGGGTGTTATTCAACTCTGCAACGTTGGAAGCACTGTTTCGTAAAAACAATCTTCAATCAGGAAGAATGTCTCCATCCGGTGAAATATTTTTCATTTTGCCCTAGAAATGTATTTTAATCGTGTGGTGGGGGGCTCAGACCGCGTCCACTGAGTAGAGAAGCTTTCAACTGTCCACTGATACCTTTGGTTTGGTGAGGGGCGAAAGAGTTTTTGTTATTTTCGGACCAGACGACGGGTCTTTCCGGATTTTCCAAGGATTCGGGAGGTAGAGGAACATAGCGTTAGGGAGAACTCCACTAACGCTATGGACCAGAGCTAGTCCAGCAGCAGCTCTTACTGTGAACGGTGGGACAGGAGCCCCCGAAGTATCTGAGGAACAGCTGCTCGTCCAGGGCAGCGCTGGACAGGATGAGCCGCAGCGTGGGCATGGTCTGCAGCAGGTCTCTGAGCTTGGTCAGCAAGAAGTCTGTCAGGCCGTCCCGCTCGTGAACCTCGTCCTAATGTACGCACGCACGGTCGCACGCACGCACACACACACACACAAAATACATTGAATAGCTTCGCTTAGTGCATTCATTGCTATTTAAAAACTGAAAATAGTCAAATGAGAAAGTATATCAAAATCAGTTCAATCATTAATTGCTATGCCCTTTACATCAGTGAACATGTACTCTGCCTCCCAACTGGCTTGAAAACCTGTGTTTTCACCATTCGTTTAGCCATTTTTGGGGAGAAGGGTAGCTGAAAGTTGACCACAGCATGATAACTTGGGGATCGGGTCAGGCGATACGCTTCCGCTGCTGATGAATAGTGAAGATGTGGGATTGTGATACTTGCCAATGCACTCGCAGTGCACTGTGGGACTTGTAGTATTGTGGTGGTGCGTGCAATATACCAGCTTGCCAGTTCTAATATTAATTAAATATAATCCTGCAGGCCAAAGATAATTCATTTGCGGGCCTGATTTGGCCCCCGGGCCTTGAGTTTGACATATGTTCTAGAGCAGGGGTTCCCAAACTTCTTTTTTTTTCTCAGGGCACCCCATAAATATTTGTATTTAATCCGAGGCATTATAATTTTCATTATAATTTTCACTCCCAGCACCTTATATTTATAGCATATCGTCGCTGTCGGGTGGAAACCTTGGATGTCCAAAACCGTTCGTTTTGTATTTATCATCTATAAAATGTACTAAACTAACAGCAGATTTACAAACACACAGCACCTCGCGATGCGAGGCGCTGTGTGCTTGTAGATCGGCTGTTTTCACTAGTTTTGTGCTACTGTCTTGTAGATGAAGCAGGGCTTTGCTTTACCAAAAGACGTACACATTTGAAACTTGGAGATACGAGGTTTCTGCCCGACAAAGTGACGATATTTTAGTGATTATGTTGCATGGAAAACGTTGAATAACTTTGTACTTTAAAATTAAAATTATACTAAATATTTTTTCAAGTGTCCAAATAAATCCCGAATATCATCAAATTATCTCGCGGCACCCACTTTGAAAACATCGGTTCTAGAAGCTTGGGTACAAGGTGCGTGTCACTTTACTCACCACAATGACATGTGTGACCGTGGCCAGCGCAGCATCTCCAGACATCATGGTCCTCAGCAACACTCCACTGGTACAGAACGTCAGCAGGGTCTTCGGAGACACCCTGACAGGTTCAAACAGGTTTCCAGTTACTGTAACAGCACTCAACTGGTACATAATGTCAGAGTAGCAAGCATAAGCGCACAGACACTGGTTTTCTTGTGCTCCGTGTTAATGAAAGCAGCAGCACGCAGACACTCCATGTTAATGTATATTCTCAGACATTTCACCGCTTAACCCCACAGTACTTATTAGGGGTGTAACGATTCAGGTACCTGACGACTTTATTCCATTACGATTCAGAGGGCTACGATTCGATTAAATTGCAATTATCGATTATCACGATTCTGCACGATTTCCAAAACATGATTTATTTAATCCGTTCAACGACACGCTCGTCAGAGCAGCACTACTACAGCTGAGTAGAGTGAGTGAGTGAGAGAGAGCAGGGAGAGGAGAGGAGGCTTTAGATGCCGATGGAGCCGGTCGAATTTGTCTTTCCGTCATCTTTTCTGTCGTCTCATGTGTTTGTTTTCATTCAGTGAGTGCATGTGCGTAGCTGTGTGCCAGACCAGTGTGTTACACCGTAAATCGATTTTTGAAATTTGGCAATCGATTCGAATCGAAGCGCGATTAATTAAACCTAGTACTTATATTATAGTAAAAGCATATATATATATGTTTTTTTCTTCTATTTTTTTAATCACTCTATTGAGTGTTGAGGGTTTAACTCCCCTTGTATGTTTTTTTTTTTTTTTTGTGTAAAAAGTTTTACTGAATATGTGCTTGGCCTACCTACGTTTTTTACTTTATTGGATTACTATTTCTATGCATTTGACGTATTGATGTTGATATGCATTACCTTGCTTATGGTATGTCGCTCTGGATTAAGAGTGTCTGCTAAATGCCTAAATTTAGCCTGGCCTCGCTCATTACCTGCTTTCCAGTCGGATCTGATAGCCCACGGTCTGTCCAATGGCCTCGCCCCGCTCCGCTGCCACCCGCTCCGCCACAGAGATGGCCGCCAGCCGCCGAGGCTGTGTGCAGAAGATCCTGCAGGGGGCGCCCCTGCTGCTGCTGTCGTCCAGCAGGAACTGTGGAATCTGCAGGACCAAAGCCTCATGGTCACTGTTGGCCCATTTAGGCCTGGGATTATTGAATGCTTTAACCAGTGAAAAATAGCAGATCTACAAGCTCGCAGCGCGGCACCGAGTGCCGCGCTGCGAGCTTGTAGATCTGCTATTTTTGAAAAAGTCGTGAAAATGTGTGCAAATCTTTGAATATATGTATTTTCAAAGCGAACGTTTATTAACTCAAATTTAGCTTCTGGGTGGTCCCCGGAACTAGATATTTTGAAATGGGGGTCCGTGGCCAAATACATATCATTTTGGGGGTCCTTCACATGAAAAGGTTTGAGAACCACTGACATAGTAGTCTCTCAAGAACAGCCTAACTGAGCTCCAGTTAAGTGAAAAGGACCTTTTCTTTGACGATGGCTGGCCAGATTGCTGACATAATTTTTCCAAAAATCTTAGAAGGATTCACACGGGTACACTGTATTGTGTATCATTATTTTATGCTTTAACTATTGCAAAACAGCAGATATACAAGCTCACAGTGCGGCACTCGAGCTTGTAGATCTGCTGTTTTTGAAAAATCATGAAAATTAGAATTTTGACCCGATTCTATAAGTGTCTTTTGAATCCTTCTAATAAGAAGGGAATATCTTAAAAAGTCCTGGAATAAATTCCTTACCAAAACATTTCTTCACCAACGTGTTTGTAAAGGTCGGTGTCTAGTAACACATCCCACAAAGACTGAAATTCAGTTTCCCTAGGAGAATCCGTTACAGCTGATGAAAGTTGGAGTCCCATCAAACATATAATTTTCGAAATGTCTGAGTGAGTGAGTGAGTGAGTGTCTGTCTGAAACAGCATTTCTCCTCAGTGGCTGGAGCAATTGATCTGAAATCGCATCACCATTAGCATCTACTATCTATTCTGCATCTAGCATGAGGCACATCTATTCTGCATCTAGCATGAGGCAACATGTTTAACCAGCTCTCTCTGTGTGTGTGTGTGTGTGTGTGTGTGTGTGTGTGTGTGTGTGTGTGTGTGTGTGTGTGTGTGTGTGTGTGTGTGTGCAGGCAGGCGGGTGTGGGGGGGGGGAGGGGGGGAGACACAGTATCTCTGTAGCCATTAAACGAAACGGGTATTTCTTACATTGATGCTCCTACATATTATCATGCAAGCACCAGTTAAAGTTACTTTCCATCCCTCATATACTGTGTGCACAGTGCACATCCCATAACCCACACACTGCACATCATTTTGGAGCTCATATCTTTGAACGGGTAAGGGCTAGTTAAATTAACAACTGAGTGGTGCCTGGAGAATAGGGGACGCTTGTTGAATTTACCAGCCCCCGCCTGGAGCCATTTAGTCACTGTCCTATGCATGCGGGCGGTGCTTAGAAGCACCCGCGCGGCAGGATTTGAGAGAAAAAAAATCAAGCGCTCCCTTCTCTAGTTCAGCTTCACAACACTGTGGAAAGAAATAACGCACCTGGGTTTGATATAAACTGATTCAAGGTGTGGATTATAGTCTCATATTCATACCACGGCGATTAAAGGGGAACCAGCCAATCAGAATCAAGGAATGGAACTAGCCGTTTTAGAATGTTTCATTTCATTTTAGAGGTATTAAAAGGGGTGCCATGGCATTGGTCCGAAGGTTCATTTGTCCAAATTTGTTAAGAATACTATGCCTAACTCTAACCCTAACCTCAGTAACCCTAACTAAATTCGGACTGATGAACCTTCGGACTAATGAACCTTCGGACTAATGAACCTTCGGACTAATGAACCTTCGGACTAATGAACCTTCGGACTAATGAACCTTCGGACTAATGAACCTTCGGACTAATGAACCTTCGGACGATTAAAGGGTCCTTAAATTGTCACTTTAGAAATGTGCAGATACCCTCTATACACTTGGTTTGTTTACTGTTGAGTGAGAAAACAACGTTCCACATTAAGTTAATCATCTGGGGACCCCCCAAAATAATTTGGGGACCCCCCTGGGGGTCACGACCCACAAGTTTGAAACCCCCTGCCATAGGAGACATGCTGGAGGTGAATACCTGTGTGGTTTTCCCAGAGCCGGTCTCTCCCACCACCAGCACCACGCGATGGTCCCTGATGATCTGAACGATCTCCTCCTGGCGCTCGTACACGGGCAGCGAGCGGCGGAAGGCGTCCAGCTCCGACGCCGAGCGCCTCTGAGGAACCTGGGGGACGCCGTTGTTCAGGCGCCCGCTCGTCCTGTTCTTGTCACGACCGTTGTCTGAGGCGGGGAAAAATAAGAAAAAAGAGGACAGAAGAACACCTTTAACCCCCGAGACCCTTTAGACCAGGGGTTTTCAAAGTGGGTGATAGGGCACCCTGGGGTGCCGCGAGATAATTTGATAATATTTGATGTATAGTAAGTGAAGGGACCCAAACTTGAACCCCCTGAATTCACCTTGATCCACTAAGAATATAATGGGAAACTTTTAACATGTTTTTTTTGGATGACCCTGGATGAGGATCATGCTGTTAAGTATGACATCATGTTGTAGGCAGAAGAGAATTTCTGCCCCCAGTTTCCGTGAATCGTTTTACTATTTTTACCATTTACACATTTTTCTTCTCTTTGTTGTTGAAAGGAAAGTGTTAGAATTATACTTTAGTCGTTATTTTTGTCTCGGATCTGTTGAAATAGCGAGGGACAGAAAATGCTCTGGGGGCAGAGTTCTCCTCTGCCGACAAAATGATGTCACGGCTTAACACATTCCCTGCCATTTAACAATACCTTCGTACTCTCATATGCCCCTGGTCTCCATAGACTTCCATGTAATTCATAGTGCACGGATCATGCACACCCATGCCTAGATAATGCACCACTTGTGTCCACATTGCTCACAGCTTTCAAACAAAAAAATCCGAATGGAAATCCGTTCAGGCATTCATGAGATAGAAGCCATTATGTTTTCCTAAAATGTAAACAAAGATGGCTGCCATGTTTGATAGATGGGGTTGCTATGGGGGTTAAACATGCAATTTCGCGATTTCTATCATGCCTACTACATTTTTTGGGGTCAAAAAAAGAATTTTCTTTTTTTTTCTTTTTTCTTTTTTTTCAAAAACGGGAAATTCTCTGGACTATCGGGCCAGGCAGGGAAAGACATTGAAATAATCTCTGGACTATCGGGCCTGGCATGCAAGCCCCAAACCTCTGATTGATTGGCCTACAGAGTGAGGGTCAGACTCACCGGTGTCGGGAGGGGAAGACACGTGGCTGGACGTGCGCGGCAGCAGGTCGGTGCGCTCCTTGCAGGTGACGGGGAAGCGGTGCAGCAGGTTCCTCACCGTGTGCATGGAGCTGCCGGACAGCTCCACGCTCATGCTGGCGCGCGCGCTCTGCATGCCCGCTTTCTTACGGATGGTCAGGAACCGGTTGGAGCCCTTCCTGGAAGACCAGGGACGTGCAGAGAATGTTAGAGAGGCAGGGAATGAGATTTCTAAAAGGGCCTTTTGGTGGAAATATTGGAAATAGCTGACCTCCAAGTAGGGCATTCACCAAATATTCGAATATTCAGATATCAAAGTCACTACTCGACGTTGTTCACCGAAGTCGAATATTTTTATAATTTTCTCTTTAAAACATACATAGTTTATAAAGATTGGCTAGATAGGAAGTCATAAGAATGAGTTGTCAATGCTCCATACCAGGGGTTCTCAAACCTTTTTAGGTCGTGACCCCCAAAATAAACATATTTGAACTGGAGACCCCCACCCTGGCAAGCACTTGGAATTGTAGGTATTACATTTAATGTGACTCGGTTCCGCAGATAAGTATTGTGAAAGTAGCAGATCTACATGCTCACAACGCCTCGCAAAAAGCATGTAGATCTGCTATTTTCACAATGTTCGCATATTGCTTACTTAATATTTGACAGTTTGGCCGGTCCTGTCAAATATTCGACTATTCAAATACTTTGAGGTCGAATAATTCGAATACTAAAAATCACTATTCGTGAATGCCCTACCTCCAAGCTCACAGTGCGTCGTGAGCTTGGAGGTCGCCTATTTTCCGTGCGTGAAGCCACACTGAACTAAGCATAATCAAGTCAATACTGGAGATGTGGCGTAACAGCATGGATTTCTACACAGAGAGGGCAATTCTTTCAACATAAGATGCTGCATTCAAGTTCAGGAGAGTTTGAACAACGTAATTCTCTTGAATGCTGCCTTCAGGTATGGCATAGAAAGGGGGGCATTTGCATTTCTTTCACCATAGCAAAAACTGCATTCATGGTCTGGAGAGGGCACGTTTTACAGACGGATAAAAGGGCAGGGGCTCAAGCCCCCTTTGATGTCTATGTGTGCACGTGCCTGCTGAAGCCAACGGCAGTGAGGCCCCAATCGTAGGTCGCAGACACATTTTTATGGGTTCCCTTTATTTGGTTTTCTACATTTCGCTTTTGATTATTTTTTATTTCAAAACATTTTCAAAAAAAAAAAAAAAAAAAAAAAAAAAAATCCCCAAAAAGATTTTCATGAATAAAAATAAAATAAAAAGTGCTATGATTTTCCTAAGCAAAAACTAAAAAGTTTGGAAACCACTGGTGTAAAGTAACATTTACTCAATAGTAATGTACTTTCAGTACACTTTAGAGGTGTTTTTACTATTCTGGAGCATTTCCAACATACATTAATCACTTCAGCCCTATATGTTCTTTGGCTAATTGAAAATAGCCGATCTGCAAGCTCAAAACGTGTTGCGCTGCAGCACATTCCGAGCTTGTAAATCAGCTATGTTCAGCTAACAGCCAAGTGTAAAATCAGGCATTGCGACGCCGTCAAGGCCCGCCAAAATATGTTTTTACATTTAGTCGACTGTAATCAGACTAAAACCAGAACATTTCAGATGACTAAATAATGATTAAAAGGACTAGGACTAAAACTCCATCAATGCTAACAACAATCAGAGTGAACAACGTACCCTCTGCTCTTGGACACGTATCCCAGAGACTGGGCCATGCGGTGGATGAAGGCTCTCTCTGTGCTGTGCAGCGACGACGGGAACTCCATCTCTGTTACAGTCAAACACATTGACACCTTAGGCCTTTGGGGACCAGGGGGGTCCATACAGTTTAAGTGTATACAGCAGAGCAGGCGTTCCCAAACTTTTTTGTCTCAGGGCACCCCATAAATATTGTTTTTAATCCGAGGCACCCCTACATTATAATTCTCACTCCCAGCACCTTATATTTATAGCATATCGTCGTTGTCGGGTGGAAACCTTGGATGTCAAAAACCGTTCGTTTTGTATTTATCATCTATAAAATGTACTAAACTAGTGAAAACAGCAGATCTACAAGCACACAACGCCGATGCGAGGCGTTGTGTGCTTGTAGATCGGCTGTTTTCACTAGTTTTGTGCGACAGTCTTTACCAAAAGACGTACACATTTGAAACTTGGAGATATGAGGTTTCTGCCCGACAGTGACAATATTTTAGTGATTATGTTGCGAGGAAAACGTTGAGATAATAGCCATTTTGGGTAGAACTGAAAATAACTTTGTACTTCCAAGTTTAAAATGATACAAAATATTTTCAAGTGTCCAAATAAATTCCAAATATTATCAAATTATCTCGCGGCACCCCTGGACTGCCGTCGCGGCACCCCAGGGTGCCCCGTCACCCACTTTGAAAACCCCTGCAGTAGAGGGTTTATGCACATTTCTAAAGTGACAATTTAAGGACTGTTTAATTAGCCTGGCCAGCCAGCCTCATACTGTGCATTCACTCACTCGTTCCTTCCCACAGTATAAGGAGTACTTGCCTTGACAGACAGACTCCTCTAACCAATCAGCGTAGCAAAACATCTCTCAGCCAGTCGGAAGAACGGCAAACAAGCGTGTCTTTTCGGCCGATGAACTCCGCTAGCGCATACTCCTGTTCCTTTTTAATTGTTGTAATTGATTCCAACTCTGAAATAACTTCACTTATTGCTTTTTTTATCATTTCAGCGTTAACTGTTACACTTGTTGCATCGAGGGCAGCCATTGTTGTTTTGAAAATGCAGCAGCATGCATCTACTTCACCATCTACACATGGACCAATTAGGGGAAGCTTTTCACTTGTTTTTCACAGGGCCAACTTCTCATACTCGGTACCTATCTGCTGAAGTCCAGACCTCATACCGTGGGAAGGAGGAATGAGTGAACACAGTATGAGGGGTGCCCGCCAGGCTACTTTTTAATACCTCTAAAATGACAAATTAAACATTGGCCAAATTGTCAATTGTGAAAATTGCAGATCTACATGCTCACAAGTCACAACGCGGGTGGAAACCTTGGATGTCCAAAACCGTTCGTTTTGTATCTATAAAATGTACTAAACTAGTGGAAACAGCAGATCTACAAGAACACAACGCTGATGCGAGGCCTATCAATGCTAGCGTACCGTTCTGGTCGCTGTACTGGAACCTCTCCAGGGCCAGGTTGACGGCTATCTTCACAGCCTCATCGATGCGGATGTCTTTCAGTCCTTTGGCCTTGGAGCCGCCTCCGCCGCTGCCGTGTTTGTTCTTCTGGCCCTTCGCTGTGCTGCTGTGACGCGACATGGTGACCTGTGGGACACACACACACCCAGACGTTCGGGGTAAATGGATGGAATCCTATGGAGAACATGTTGCTTCTGGTGCCAGAACAGCAAGCGGCCAATCATAGGAACTTTCAGTTCCGTGTTGCTTCATTTTAAATCGGGACAACTACACCCCTGACTCACACACCTCCAGATATACAGATATACCCATTTTTTATTTTTATTTACATATCTACTGCATAGTACTGTGTTCTATTCGTCTGTCATTCAATGTTATATGAGATACTTTAATGGTTTCCTGTGGAAATAAGCTTAGTCTTTTCATGGATCTCCTTTTAGTAGACCTTGTACCAGTGAACTGTACCGTCATGAAACTGTACCTTTTCCTATGCAAACTTCTAATAAAGTCTTCAATCAATCAATCAATCAATCAATCAATCAATCAAACCCGTTGTATCCATCTGTCTGTCTGTGTCCCTTTCATGCCCGTACATAATGATCATGAGATCTCTATGGGACAATGCATACAAAAAAAAACGATATAAAACCTAAGAATGCTATCTAGCTTTCATGTATGGTCATTGAGGGTAGGCGCGTGCTATGGTAAGTGCTATGGGCTTAGGTGGAGTCTGAAGAAGTGAGTCAGTCTTACTTCAGGCCACGGCGGAAGCTAGGGAGTGAGTCTGTTGTTCTAAGTGCGACAGCCTACAGGGAGTTTATTTCCTGAGAATTGATTTAGGTTTGGCTCTGTCTAAACTACAATATGACGTCATTCAGAGGTTCATCAATTTGTCTGTTCTCCCCGATTCAAACTGAAATAAATTTGTCTGTAAAAGTGGAGTATGCATCGGCCCTAACTCTGTCTGCCTGACTCTCTTTCATTCCCATATATGGTAGCCTGATTTCAGACTCAGCTCACGCTTTAGTCTGAAACTGTGCCCTATTCTAAACGATTTACGGGGGAGGGACTTTTTACAAGCGTGCACGCGCGCGTGTGTGTGTGTCTCTCTGTCTGTGCCAGTGACTGCTTCCACACAGAACTGCGACCAGAAACATGTAATCAACATTAACAGCTTGGTGAACTCAGCACGCGCGCGTGTATTTCGTTTGAAATCGTTTCAACTGCTGCGCTGATTGCATATACATTAGACCCACCCCGCGCTCATTGGATCAGCCGAAAATTTGGGCTGCTAAACTGCCTATTCATGTACTCAGCTCCAGACCAGAGAAAGAGTCCACTCTGAGAGTGGGCGGGGTCTATGGGCTGGAACCAGGCAACATGGTGTTCCGTGGCCAGGCCAGTCTTTGACCTCAGTACTATGACATCAGAGTACAGACAGACAGACATTCTGTAACTAAATTAATAGTTAGATTAGATATTTGAACTTTCTATTTCCCATAGAAACGAGGAGTCATTCACTGTCCTTTGTAGACATAGTTGCTTGTCATTGTTGATGACATGTATTAATAAAGTGTTAATATCCTATGATATGGACATTTAAAGTCCTGTGTTATCCTTTTAGCCCAGATGTCTTTCTGTACTTCTGTGCCATTTCCAGAAAGAAAGAAATAAAGAAGTCATTATTATCCATTCAATGATCATATTTCACTGGGAAGTGTGTGTGTGTGTGTGTGTGTGTGTGTGTGTGTGTGTGTGTGTGTGTGTGTGTGTGTGTGTGTGTGTGTGTGTGTGTGTGTGGAGAGAGATAAAGATAGAAGGATATCAAATGGAACCCAACCACCTAAAAAACATTTTATATATCCCTGCTCTGCCTGCACATAACATTGATGCATGAAAACTGTTTTCACCTGTACACATTTTGTTCTGACTGTATTGTATTGTGTACACTTCTGCTTTGGCAACGTAAACGTGTGTTTTCTCATGCCAATAAAGCCCTTTGAATTGAATTGAAAGAGAGAGTTAATTGAGTACAATGTAAACAAGCCATGGTGCCTTCTTGGGTTTAAACTATGGGTTTAAATCCTATTAGTAGACCTTGTATCTGAACTGTGCTTCCATAAATGCGAAATATTAATAAAGTATTCAATCACTCAAAAGTTGAAAGATCTCTGACAGAGCTGACACAGTTACAGTAACACACACCCACACATGCAGTGTGTACAAACACAGCAGCATTGCTAACAGGCAGCTAAGCTAAAAAAAAATGACTGGGTTTGAGTTTGGACACAATATTCCGTGTAACCTCTCCTCGGGGCTCTCGTGCGTGTAAACACTGTTACACGCAACACGGTTACCCTACACTAACACAGTCACCCCCAGCAGCATGCTAACTGACTATAACAGCTAAGCTAAGCTAACCGGCTTGGTTTAGTTCAACAACTACCAACTAAACACACCGTTTATTCGTCTTAAGACGCCGTTAGCACGCAGAAAACAAAACGACAGATATGCAGGCATGCACTATGGACGTTGGCACGGCTGTGTGAGCTTGTATATCTGGTGTTTGGAAGCAAATAACGTGCGCTTACTGTGCTCGGCGGTGATTGAAACGTAATTAGCAGGTCTTTAATGAGTGTCTGATGAGTTAACAGTGTTTAATTACAATAATTAGTGTCAACGGTGTTTAATTAGTGTAAACAAGCGGCACCTGGACGTGAAGATGATCCTCCTCCAGAACGCTCGAGCTGCTCTGCCTGGCTGCTAGACGTGGGACGTTCGTGAACGAATCGAGTCTTTTGAACGGCTCTTTGAAAATGAACGATGGGATCCAGTTCGCATTAGGGAGTCGTTCATTTTGTAAATTAACAGTTGTGGAATAAGTACAAAACATTATTTACTCATGTTAACGTGTCAATACTACAACGTGGAAATACTCTGCGACAAGTAGAAGTTTGGTATTAAAAAGCACTTGAGTAAAAGTATCGGTATCAAAATGCACTTTACCAATAGTAGAAAATAGTCATTATGCAGAATGTCCCATTTCACAGTTTTTCTAATGTAGAAAATGTTGAAAAATAATTTGAAAATAGCAGATCTACAAGCTATGTGCGTCGCGTTGCGACGTATTGTGAGCTTGTAGATTGGCTATTTTCAAAAGGTGGAAATGTAGCCTATATATATATATATTTATATATGGCTGAAATGTATGGGGTAGAAGTGAATTTGTAATACAGTACAAAGTAACTAGTAACTAGAATGAGCCAGTCTTTTGAACGGCTCCTTGAAAGGAACGGATCCCAGAGATCCGGCTCACTTCAAAGAGCCATATAAATCCCATCTCTGCCTGCTGCTTGTTAGCCCCTTTTCCACAGGCCCGACACCACACCACACCGCCCACTTGTGACAGGTTTTCCACTACAAGGAACTGGGTAGAGTGGTGTGAAGGTGGTACTAAACGTGGTACTAAAAAGTATCCACTCTAGAGTTAGCCTCGCGTAGCCAGGCTTACTCATGTCGCTCTAGAGTAGGTCTGAGCTAGGCCAAACGGGGCCAAACACTTCATAATGACTGATCACTCACTGACTTTTCATTTAGACCACCAGGATATAGTTGTAATACATGATAATAGGTTTATTGAGTTGTGACCACTATTATAATCTATTATAGTGAATTATAATTATCATAGTAATACATTAATACTTTAAAGTGTATTATAATCACAGTTATAATCCATTATAGTATATTATAATTTAGGATAGTTGTAATACAAATTTATATTGTATCACAGTTAAAAGGGTCAATTTGTTTCTTACCGATAGGGGTACTTTTGTTTAATGGAAAATGTAGATATCTTTATGTGGTGCGGTGTGGTGTTGTGTAGTGTGGTGTGGTGTGGTGCTAAAGCTGCAGTCGAAAATGGGCTTTAGAGGCGGGAATCGGGTCTTTTGAACGGTTCTTTGAAATGAACGATGGGATCCGGTTCGGTTCGCAGTAGAGAGCCGTTCCTTTCTGAACAGTGGTGGTAGTCGGGGGCCCCAGGGCAATACGTCCTTGTATTGCGTTTGGTTCAGATTCTCGTAAATTCGCCAAATTTGGCACAGATGTTGTCCATAACATACTTAATCATTTTAAGATGGGTGCCAAGATGGGCACCCCATGGTACTGCCATATTGCGCAATCCAATTGGTGTCCCATTAACTTAGGGTTTTTTTTTCTCGTGCTAATCAGTCTAAAAGTTAAAAATTTTGCACAGATGTAGCTCAGCGCATGCTCTAATGATTTAGCTTGGGTGCCTGAGTCGGCGACCTTCGGGGTCACCACAGCACCCACAAAACTCTGAAAAGTGATGACTCATCACTTTTCATCACTAAAGTCGATGGGAGCCCAACTTGATTTGGCCGCTGTGACGACCCCGAATGTCGCAGACTCGCCCTAGCTAAATCATTAGAGCATGCCCTGAGCTATCTGTGCAAAATTTTGAACTTTTAGACTGATTAGCACGAGAAAAAAAACCCTAAGGCCTCCGACTAACATGAATACTCACCCATACGTGTATTGTTTTCTGAGGCCATTTCTAGCCCACGGAATGTTTTTTGTGCAAAACAAATGCTTGCAATGGATTCAGAATCGTGAAAAACCCTAGTTTGACCAGTTATATGCTACTTAAAGCAGATTCTTTTTTTTTGCTTTTTTTCCCTGTAATGTAAAGTTAATGGGACACCAATTGCATTGTGCAATATGGCAGTACCATGGGGTGCCCATCTTGGCACCCATCTTAAAATGATTAAGTATGTTATGGACAACATCTGTGCCAAATTTGGCGAATTTGCGAGAATCTGAACCAAAATATCCCTGGGGCCCCCGACTATGGGAAAAGTACTCAATGTCGCATTGTGAGCTTGTATAAATGGCAGAAAATGTATAGGGCTGAAGTCAGTGGTTAATATGTTTTTCAAATAATTGTAGTGGAGTAAAAATACAATATTTGCCTCTGAGAGATGTAGCCTGGTGGAGTAGCCTATATAAGAAAAAGTATTAGGAAATTGGAAATACTCAAGTAGGCCTAGTACAAATAGGCCTACATCAAAATTGTACTTAGTCCTACTGTATAATAGGTAACCGGTAGAGTCGCCTAAATGAAGCTCGCCGAGAAACGGGGGGTGCGTTCGGAAATGCACACCGGGTGTGGCAACGGTGCGCTTTTTCAGCCAGAACTCTGAAGGTAAACTTTCTGAAAAGCAGCAGTTGCTAACCTAATGTTGCTATTGATGTTTATAAACTAGGGTAAATTATGGTTTTAGTCTTAATCTCACAGTATCATAAATGTTAATGCTAGCAACAACAAACATGTAAAGTAGGACACACAATCACAGTATGCCTTCTTCAGTATCAACATGAATTAATATTCTAATATTCTATTATAATTTACCCTAGTTCAGACTGAAAAAGCACACCGTTGCCCCACCCGGTGTGCATTTCCGAACGCACCCCCCGTTTCTCGGCGAGCTTCATTTCGGCGACTCTACTGGTATTCGTATAATACAGTGCTTAAGTAGTAGTTACTTTACACCACTTTTCTATTATTTGAATATACGGTATTGTATTCAGCAATGGAAACAAGCCTTTGGGGCAGAGGTCTTCTATATCCCCTTTTCGACTGCAGCTTTAGCACTACACCACACCACACTACACCACACCGCACCGCACCACACCACACCACACCACACCACACCACACCACATAAAAATATCTACACTTTCCATTACACAAAATTTATCCCTATCGGTAAGAAACAATTTTAACTGTGATTATAATACAATATAAATTTGTATTACAACTATCCTAAATTATAGTGTTTTGCCCTGTTTGGCCTAGCTCAGACCTACTTTAGATTGGATACTTTTTAGTACCATGTTTAGTACCACTTTCACACCTCGGCTATTTTCAGCACAACACCTGAGAGCAACCAAACATAAAATGACTCTTCTCCACTAGTCCCTCCCTATAACATTTTAGTCTAGTTTTTATTGTGTTGACGAAACAGTCAATATATTTAGTCTTAGTTTTAATCACCACAGCTTAGTTTTTGTCAGTGAAAAAAACACAGCCGACAAACATTTTTCGTCATAGTTTTAGTCGACGAAATCAACACTGCTCCAAAAGTAATTGATCAAAAAAGATTGTATAGACCCCTGCCTTAGGGCTTGTTTGTGTCCACATTTTTAGCGTTAATCGTATCACATTCACTATTTGCAAACTGTTAATAAAGTATTCAATAAATGAATCAATCAAAATGTGTTGTATTTTTGAAAATTTAATAAAACATATGAAAAAAGTGATGGCCAAATATTTGGCACTCTGGGGTGAGACTCAAAAGCCTGACTAGACGTTAAAAAGAAATAAAATACTCCTTTAAATCAGAAAACAAAATAAAAAGCCTTGTGATAAGTGATTTATAGAAGGATACAATGCACATTTTCTTAAGAAATATAATTATTTTGAGAAAAATAAAATGTGGACTGTAGGTACAGTCAGAACAGTAGGGGGAGCCACAACACAGAAAATACAACCGAACAATGCCATCCAGAAAGAACAGACACCAAACCAGTATCAACCCAACAGTGTACATGAAAACTATTATCAGTTTAGCATGTACCATATATAAATGACAATTTTGACCTGAGTTTTGAAAAAAAAATCAAAAAAAAAACAATGATAAACATTTGAATTAAAACCAGTAACAGTTTATGACGTGGTATTTGTCTGGAACTTGATGTTACAACATTGACGTTAAACTACTTTCTTGTTCACTCAAAGTTTGTTGTTTTATTTGAGTTAAGTATGTGCATTTATCTCCTGAAATGACACACCAAGTATTATAGAAAACACAAATACAAATAATGATAATAATAATAACCACACACACATTCCCACACATTAATGTGCTTTGTCTTTGAATATTTCAAATCCTCCTAAGATTTTTTCTATGTCAGTGCTGCTCAAACCTTTTCATGTGAAGGACCCCCAAACTGATATGTATTTGGCCACAGAACCCCATCTCAAAATATTTAGTTCCAGGCAGGGACCCCCCAGAAGCAAAATTGAGTTACAAATGTTCACCTAAAAAATGCATATATTCAAAGATTTGCACACATTTTAACGGCTTTTCAAAAATAGCAGATCTACAAGCTCGCAGCACGGCACTCTGTGCCACGCTGTGAGCTTGTACATCTGCTATTTTTCAATAGCTAAAGTATAAAATAATAAAGGCCCCTCCACCTTGGGCCCTAGTAACTCAGTCCCACTTTTCCCCCTTGTGACGCTCCTGCACTTGCTTTGGCAATGTAAACATTCCAATAAAGCTCCCTTGAATTGAATGGATAAGTCCCGTAAAAGACACCCTGTGATTGGCCAGTAGACATTCTGAGTGCCTTCCACACTTCCGCCTTGCCTTTTTTACTGGTCGCTCCAAAGAATAAAGATAAGGTTTAAGGATGGTACAGTCTTAACCAATGAACTGACAGCATTTTTGTCAGCCTATAATAATTAACCAATGAAATGACAGCATTCCCCATCAGCCTCTCATAATTAGTCCTCCTGGATTCTGGCCCTCTTGTTATGACATCCTGATTGGTCGGTTAAGGCGTGCGTGTGTGCCGATTGGCTGGTCGAGGAGGCTTGCGCGTGCTCGATCGAGGCGTCATCATTGTCCGCATCTCGGAATCCGTGCGCAGTGATCCGATAGGCCACCGAGGTCTCCCTCTGATTGGGCGTCTTGTAGAGGGACGCTCGTCTCTCTGACCCCGCCCACTGTAGGAGGAGCCTCAGCGTGGGGGCGTGGCCCCAGCTCTCTCCCAGGGCGGGGACCAGCTCCGATTGGCTCCCGCCGCTGCCGACCCGGGTGGTCATCTGATTGGTCATCACCACGGCGACGCGGTGGCTGGTCGCCATGGCGATGAGCTGCTGGGCGAGGGTGTTGAGGAGGCGTGTCCTCTGGGACATGTCGTCGTGGCGACGGAAGGGCGAGGCCACGCTGTCAATCACCAGGAGGCGGGGCTTCGGCAGGCGCGACAGGAAGTCAGGCAGCAGGTAGAGCTCCGCCAACAGGTCCACGTAGTCATGGCAACGCACCTGGCAACAGTAACCAGCAGTGGTGTTAAAAAGTACTCACGTATTTGACTTAAGTAAAAGTATCAATACTGCAATATAGAAATAATCCGTAAAAATCTGGAATTCAAAATATACTTGAGTAAAAGTAAGAAAGTATTGGCATCAAAATGTACTTAAAGTACCAAAAGTAAAAGTACAAAATGTTTGAATATAGCAGATCTACAAGCTCACAACGTGCTGCGATGCGACGCGTTGTGAGCTTGTAGATCGGCTATTTTCAAATAGCCTAGGTATAAAATAGGGCTAAAGTGGATTATATAATCATTTATATCTGCATAGTAACTAGTAACTGAAGTTTCCAAATAAATGTAGTGGAGTGAAATTTTTACTTTTGCCTCTGAGTGAGATGTAGTGCAGTAGAAGTAAAAGTCCTGAAAACTGGAAATACTCAAGTAAAGTACAAATACCTCAAAACTGTACTTAAAGTTGTACTATGTAACTTTTTTTATAAAACAAATCTTAAAATGGTCCTAACTGTTAAATCGCTAAAGTTTTAGAACCCCCCACTCCGTGAATTTCAGCTCTGAAAGCCTTTTCTTTATATATTTTCTATGAGCCGTGAGGGGGGACAATTTTCGCGGCATAATTACGTCACTTCCCATTTTCTGTATCCGCTGTCTACCGGATCACACACTACCGGCCAATCACAGCGAGTCTTTCCCGGAAGTTGATTTAGCCTCGAACAACAACAGCTTTTGGCCGCTGTTTTAGTAGCTATTCAGTCCAGAGCTGAACCACCATGGAAAAGCAACAGCCTCAACTCCCGGGAAGTTCTGGAACTAAACCCCCACCCGCAAAAAAGAAAAGAACAACAGAATCATCTCAACAACAAAAGGAATATCACCAGAAAAAGCAGAAATCGCGGATTTACCTTCTTCATATGCACGAGAGGTGGCAAAAGTTGAGGAAAGAAAAAAACTTCCCCACTGATTGGAAACTGGCTCTTTTTCTTTTGAACTGGTAAGTTTGTAAAAAATAAACATACTTGCTCTTTGTCATTGTTGTACTTTTAGTGCAAGTGCATACCATACGTTGGTATAGAATTTAGTCAATGTATACGATGGATAGCAACGCTGGTCAAAGGATGTTTTAGCAGTAGCCCTCTGACGACCGTCCTGTCCTTTGTGTGTGTGTTCAAGTCTAGGCTACTCTTACATTTGCAATCATATTGTGTTCTCTGAGTCAATACCGCGGCGATGCACCATTCCCCAAAACTTTCAATGTTTATGAATGGTAGCTTAGCTTGTAGCTATCCCCCCGCCGAAAGTCGGGGGGACGAATATTTACTATTCTGTCCATAACGGCACATAACTCGGTAACGGCGCTGTGTTAGCCTGGGGCCAGCCTATATACTATGCAGTAGTGATGCGCGGGCCGACCCGGTGCCCCCACCCGCCCGCCAACCCGCCCGCACGCGGGTGGGTGGGTCGAGGTTTTCAGACTCCATTGGCGGGCGGCGGGCGGGCGGGTTATCACCACTCATGTGCAAAACGTAAATAAGAATAATCACCTGTTCTTATTTGCCCTTTATTCTTAATAAGAGTAGGCCTATAAGAATACGAATACAACGTTTGAATACGAGCACGACGAGCGAGCGAGTTTTAAAATGCGCCAGAGAGGAGCGAGGTTTCTCCTCCGCTCCTTGGTGCCAGGACCGTCCCAATTCCGCTCCTGTTGGGGCCGCGAACCACAGTTTGCCAACATTTTACACAACGTGAGGTCGCGAGCACAGCAGAGAAGATGCACAAACAATTCAGCGTGTCGCTGATCAGGATTTCACTTATATGTCTCTGTCATCCACACAAGTCCGTTTATAAATACTTTGTGTCGGTTAAGTTATATAACCAGCCAATCAACGGATACGATTTGAAACACAACTTTCGCAAGTGAGGCGGATTTTTTGACTGAATGAACCAACCACGCTCACCTCAAGACTCCAGTCGCTCCCATCTCTCCAATCTGGTGATTAATCAATAACCAACAGTTACAGGATTTAATATTGTCCGTCTTTTGCTGTCTGTTTAAAGTGCGAGGCGCTGTACCTATAAATATGATTGACATAAAACCTGAAACGCCATTCTTTCCCCGACGATGCCCCAGAGAGAATGAACGTCTTTGAATGAATGTCTTTTAGGCTTAACCCCAATTTGAACAACACGTTGTTTATTTAGCCCATGACAATATTGTGCTACTGTAAACCTTTCTGTAAAGCGACTTTGGGTACTTAGAAGAGCCGTATATAAAGATGAGCTATTGTGGAGATGTGTTACGTTCCACGTACTGTAGGTTGGTCTGGGTTTAGTGTCTTCCTTCCCTCCTGTCTCCTTCCCTCTATCATACTCTCAGGTCTGAAGTCACCATCTAATCAGCTGTCCGTCAAACCATTACCTGGCCCCACCCTCATCCAATCACCACCACCTGCTGTCTATAAAAGGCTGGGCTCCACTTCAGCTCAGTCTCTCCAAACCAGTCCCCTGTTTTGTAGCCCTGTCACTTTGTCTTGTGTTTGTAGTTATTTTTCCCCCAGAGCAAACTTTAGTCTACTTTTGTTATTTCTCCTACATAATGTAAATTCTGTTGTATATGCTTCTGCCTTGGGACAGGGAAAGACAGAGGCCTCTATACACAGGCACCACGTAGGTAGAACTTTGTTAAGCACACTAGGTAAGGGGTTGTTGCCACTTATGTATTTTTGAGCTTGTTTTTGGTTAGAGTAGTTAGGTAGGCAGGCTTTTGTTTTACTAGACTAATTAATTGATAGTTAGATAGTTAGCTTGTCTTGGTTTGACTTAGCTGCTTCGTTTGTTACTTTGGCAACGCCCGTGTCCCTAGGTAGTGGCTTATGTTTTCTGTATTGTATGCTTGTGCATACTAATATGTAAATACTAACTTGACATTCATTTGAAGAGTAAACACACTCAGCACTTTGTCACTAAAACTGTGTTTGGCTCCTTTATTTGCTACTCCAATGCTCAGCATCCCTGTGTTTTAATGTGTTACAACCTTAAACCTTCTAGACCTAAAAGGGTTTCGTAACATGATGATATACCATCTTTTTTTTTAAATGCGGGTTGCGGGGCGGGCGGATTCGTTGATTTATATATTGTTCTGCGGGGCGGGCGCGGGCGGGTTACGTTTCGTGCGGGCTGTGGGTCGTGCGGGTTATGAAAAAAAGCTGACCCGCGCATCACTACTATGCAGCTAACTAGTAACTGCGTGTAGCCCTCTGACGACCGTCCTGTTTATTCAGCAGCCCTTTGTGTGTGTGTTCATTCACAAGTATTTGAATTTGAATACATCCGAATCTCCTAAAGACATTGTTATTGACTCTGGGCTACTCTTACATTTGCAATCATATTGTGTTCTCTGAGTCAATATCGCAGCGATGCACCATTCCCCAAAACTTTCAATGTTTATGAATGGTCGCTTAGCGTGTAGCTATCCCCCCGCCGAAAGTCGGGTAAACAATATTTACTATTCTGTCCATAACGGCACATAACTCGGTAACGGTGCTGAGTTAGCCTGGGGCCAGCCTATATACTATGCAGCTAACTAGTAACTGCGTATAGATCCCCTCCATAATGGTTAGTGTAGGAACTACACTGGAAATACCGGTACCTGCAATACCGCTAGTGACCACTACCACTACTTGGGAAAGTTACATGGTATGCCTTTAAGTAAATGTACTTAGTTACTTTATACCACTGGGTGCCCTCGGATATATAGCACTGAGCACATTGGACAATACAAACCAATCACAAAGCAGCCAACATAATTCCACTTTGACTTCATCACGTTAGAAAGTCATCCATCACTCATTTTGTTTTTTTCTTTGCCATGTGCAATTTCAAAGCCTAAATTAAAGCCAAACTGAAATGTAATCGTCAATGACAAAAACACACGTTGCCTTGATCACGTTACAAAGTCATCATCATCCATCACTTATTCTGTTTACCAGAAAGACGTTGGCGAGGATGGTTTCCACGGTGAAGTCCCGGAGGGCGTCGACTTGTTGCTGGTCCTCGGCCAATCGGGTGAGGTGCTGCACGGCGGCCTCCGCCAGCTCGGCCAACCGGTGGACCAGGAAACTGCCCTCGGTGTCGACAAACACCGCCTGACCTCCCAGCCCTCCGAAACACTCTGGTACCTGTACGTCCACACACACCTGGAGACTGACAGGAGAGGATGAACAAATTAATTTATTTGGTGACCATTAAGTATGCGATAAGGTCATTATGGCGTATATGGACACGACGCCTGAAGTGTCCATATAAGCAGCAAGACCTTATAGCACTTATTACCCGGCTAATAAATGCAATTAATAATTTGACTCAAAACTAAAAACAAAACAAAGTATTTCCTTGTTTACAGACTGCTGAAAGTATTCCACACGGTTGCCTTGGAAAACAAGGAAGTGCTGATCAAATAGAATCCATTTTATGTTACAGCGTCGTCTATTTCTCGCCTCAAATGTTTCTAAAAACATTCATGAGAGCAACGTTTAGTTGTAAATGACGCTGTGTGTTTGTTTACATGGCTGACATGCTGGATACAGCACTAAATTCACGCAGTGCAGCCTGAATGCAGCAGGTGCTCTGAGCCTTTGATTAGCCAGCGGTGAATTAGAGCGGAGCAGTCATTATACGCCTATAATTCTGAGACATGGCTGAGACATCCTTGCTCAGATGTCCGGTATATTACGGTTTTAATATTAAGTGGCTCCCCGTGGCTTGGAAAGGGTTAAAATATGATTATTTTGGGGGTCGCGGCCTGAAAAGGTTGAGAACCACTGATCTATACCAGAGTTGTGTTTTGCAGAACATATTAATCTATACCAGAGTTGGGTGTTTGCAAAACATATTAATCCATACCAGAGTTGGGTTTTCCCCACTCCCGGGGGTCCACAGATCTCGGAGGTCTTGCCGACAGGAAGGCCCCCCCCCAGCGCTGCGTCCAGCTGGGAGCAGAAGGTCAGGATGCTCCCTAAGGCCTCCTCTTGCTCCAGCAGGTCCAGCGCCGTCACCGCGCCTCCTGCTGCCGCCGCGCCGCCTCCCGCTCCGTCGGCGCCTCCCGCCCTGCTCCTCACCGTCTGCAGAACCTCCACCGCCTCCTCCTGGGACACACCCGCCTCTGCAACAGCAACAACATTTCTGATTGGTGCAGGGGTGTCGCACCCAATTCTGGGCGCTGGGTACAAGGATTCACTGCGGGCCCCCCATGAATATTCTTCATAGAGAGACTGGGAACGCATTATTACGTATTATTTTGTGCTGTAACTATTGAAAAATAGCAGATATACAAGCTCACAGCGCGGCACACTCGGTGGCTTGTAGATCAGTTATTTCTTTTAAATCGTGACAATGTGTGCAAGTCTTTGAATATTTCAAATCCTTCTAAGGTTTTTTGAAAAGCCTGTCAGTGGTGCTCAAACCTTTTCATGTGAAGGACCCCCAAAATGATATGTATTTGGCCACGGACCCCCATCTCAAAATATTTAGTTCCTGGGACCCCCCAGAAGAAGAATTTGAGTTACAAATGTTCGCTTTAAAAATACATAATATTCAAAGATTTGCACACATTTTCATGACTTTTCAAAAATAGCAGATCTACAAGCTCACAGCGCGAGCTTGTAGATCTGCTATTTGTCAATAGTTATGTGTTTGCATGTTTGGCATTGTAACAGCTAAAATTAATACTATATTAGTATAGTATGTCTATATAAATTAATGAAGGTGCAGGCCGCACCAGTTGCCCATCTCTGCTGGAGATGTTTAATAAAGGTGCTATTGCGACCGTCAGGTCGCAGTTACTATCAAAACCTACACCGGCTGTCAGCCAGTCAGTCTGTCTGTCACGTCACGCTACGTCACACGTTTGCCTATTCTTATCTCCGGCACCGTTGCCCCAATCCATGCCAAACTTTGCACACACACTCCTTGGCTACCAAACCACAACCAGTCTGATTTTTGCAAAACACATTTTTGGAAACTGCTCCTACAGATTCTGCCCTAAAATCACGTAAAGCAGTACAAAGTATCTCTACAGTCATGTCATCAACATGCATCTGTCCCATTCCCCATATTCCCTCCTGATTGACTACCGTTGCCTTCTAAAGTTTGTGTACGCGACCTGACGGTCACTTATCTCCCGATTGGGGAGTCTTACTGGTTTGTACCTTTACTCAGCTGCAGAGGTTTGAGGTGCAGCAGGTCAGCAGCGGATTGGAACCCTGCCTTCAGTAGCTTGACTTTAACAGGAGGAGACAGAGGCAGGCTGGACACTGGAGTCTGCATGTCACCTCCTGGAAAGCACACACACACACACACACACGCACGCACGTACGCACGCACGTGCACACGCACACACGCACACGCACACACACACACACAGGTTATTTCCTATAAAACACAACAAGCACCGAGTAGACAATTTGAAGGTTGTATGAGATGTTATATGAGATACATGAAGTGGATCCTGTGTAAATAAGCCGTAAAGCTTACTAGGATCTCCTTTTAGTTGACCTTGTACCAGTGATTTATGCTGCATGAAACTATTGCAAACTGCTAGTAGACTCTTCAATAAAACAAAACAAAAAACAAAACAAAAAACAACAAGCCCAACTCTCAACTTATGCTGAATTAAACGGAAGCTGCATTAAGTGAGGACAAATAAATTACCCCATGTCTTCTGTGTGTATAAAACAGACGCAAAAGAAAGACACAGGGTAGTTTTGCCACCCACTTGTTGCTCACCTCACATGATCAGTAAAATCACATTTAGGTTGACATTTAGGTTTCCCGCGAACGTGTGTTATACTCCGCCGCTTGCTAATCATGGCAGAAAGACCTGCAGATAAACGTGACTTTAGTTGAATAGTGGATCAATCACCTGTTGTTGCAGAGTGGGAAGTGTGAGCCGTCTGATCCGCTCTGTCAAGTCACACAACACAGCTCTACATCACTTCCGCTACGTAATTTCTTCAAAATAATGTCATTTTTGCAAAAGTAAATGATCATAATAATCAGTCGTGGAAAAAGTAGGCCTACTTGCATTATTTACTTAAGGAAAAGTATCAATACTGCAACGTAGATTTACTCTGTTACAAGTAAAAGTCCAGTATTCAAAATGTAGACCTACTTGAATAAAAGTATGAAAGTTTTGGCATCAAAAAGTAAAGTACCAAAAGTAAAAGTACAACATGTTTGAACATAGCAAATCTACAAGATCTACAAGATACTGAAAACTGGACATGGCCTACTCAAGTAAAGTAGAGATATCTCAGAACTGTACTCAAGTACAGTACTTGAGTAAATCTACTTAAATCAAAGCGATGCAACGCGTTGTGAGCTTGTAGATCAACTATTTTCAAATAGCCTAGGTATAAAAAAGGGCTAAAGTCGATCATGTATATTTTAGCCTTTAATGTAATCATATGTATAACTTCAAAATAACTTCTAAAGATTTCAAATAATGTATTTGGATCTGAGTGGCTTAGAATTACTCAAGTAAAGTAAAAACAAATGTACTTACAGTACTTAAGTAAATACACTTAGTTACTTTACACGACCACTGTATTTTATACTGTAAAATACAGTTTGTTGCTTTAGTTTCAAGCCTCTTGTTAAATATTTTATGACCTTTATTTTGAAAGCCGAAATTTGTATTTCTATTTATTTCACATTTGTCACTTGACGCATCCGCTAACGTCATCAACGTGCGACAGGATTTCCCCACGTTTCTTCAAACATCAGAGGAAAACATCAGAAGGTAAAATGATGGTCATGTTTTGTATAATATCTCATGTTTTATTCACAGTTTATCTGCCTGGAGTCAATGTTGTGGATATGAAGGATAAACTGACATTAGAAGGTAAAGGTATTGAACTGAAGCTTTAGACAGAAACACATTGTTTGAACATGTAGAAGTTTGTTTACAACTCGACATTTGCAGTAGGGTTGTTGGTTGTTGACATTACACAATGGAATGTGTAATAACTTAATCATTGCTTTATTGTTTGTTTAGTAACAGTGTTAAATAGCTCTATATTGTGACAGTAATCAGTGCTATATGGTGTTTGTTCAGTAACAGTGTTAAATAGCTCTATATTGTGACAGTAATCATTGCTATAGAGCGTTTGTTTAGTAACAGTGTTAAATAGCTCTATATTGTGACAGTAATCATTGCTATAAAGTGTTTGTTCAGTAACAGTGTTAAATATCTCTATATTGTGACAGTAATCATTGCTATAGAGTGTTTGTTCAGTAACAGTGTTAAATATCTCTATATTGTGACAGTAATCATTGCTATAGTGTTTGTTCAGTAACAGTGTTAAATAGCTCTATATTGTGACAGTAATTATGTCTATAAAGTGTTTGTTCAGTAACAGTGTTAAATAGCTCTATATTGTGACAGTAATCATTGCTATAGAGCGTTTGTTTAGTAACAGTGTTAAATAGCTCTATATTGTGACAGTAATCATTGCTATAAAGTGTTTGTTCAGTAACAGTGTTAAATATCTCTATATTGTGACAGTAATCATTGCTATAGAGTGTTTGTTCAGTAACAGTGTTTAATAGCTCTATATTGTGACAGTAATCATTGCTATAGTGTTTGTTCAGTAACAGTGTTAAATAGCTCTATATTGTGACAGTAATTATGTCTATAAAGTGTTTGTTCAGTAACAGTATTAAATAGCTCTATATTGTGACAGTAATCATTGCTATAGAGTGTTTGTTCAGTAACAGTGTTAAATATCTCTATATTGTGACAGTAATCATTGCTATAGAGTGTTTGTTCAGTAACAGTGTTTAATAGCTCTATATTGTGACAGTAATCATTGCTATAGTGTTTGTTCAGTAACAGTGTTAAATAGCTCTATATTGTGACAGTAATTATGTCTATAAAGTGTTTGTTCAGTAACAGTATTAAATAGCTCTATATTGTGACAGTAATCATTGCTATAGAGTGTTTGTTCAGTAACAGTGTTAAATAGCTCTATATTGTGACAGTAATCATTGCTATAGAGTGTTTGTTCAGTAACAGTGTTAAATAGCTCTATGTTGTGACAGTAATCATTGCTATAGAGTGTTTGTTCAGTAACAGTGTTAAATAGCTCTGTGTTGTGACAGTAATCATTGCTATAGAGTGTTTGTTCAGTAACAGAGTTAAATAGCTCTATATTGTGATTGTAACCACTGCTATAGAGTGTTTGTTCAGTAACAGAGTTAAATTGCTCTATAGTGTGATACCGTGGACTCCAGACTTCAGGTGAAGATGAACTCTCTAGACTGCACCAGGAACAATTCTGCTGAACCGGAAGAACCGAAAGACCTTCAAGATACCGTGTTGCATCCTCCTTCTGGCTTCCCTGTCCTGCCAGCAGCAAATGAACGAAGACGCTTGACTAAACCCAAACATCACAGCTGTGACCAGTGTGGAAAACACTTCACTACAAAGACCCGCCTTGGAAGACATCACAGAATTCACACTGGGGATAAACCCTATGGATGTGATCAGTGCGGAACACATTTCTCTGAAATATCCAGCCTTAAAATACATAAAAGAATTCACACTGGAGAAAGACCACACCACTGTGACCGGTGTGGGAGCAAGTTCAAGACAAATGGAAGGAGTTTTACTACTTCAAGAAATCTGCAATGTCATGAGTGCACGCATGTGAAAGAAAAACCCTATCACTGTGAACAGTGTAGGAAGAGTTTCAGTAGAAAGGATGCCCTCAAAACACATCAGAACACCCTCAAAAACACTGCAACGTGATGCTGTATATATCATCTTCTAGTGTTCAGGTATGGGACGATATGAAAGTTTCATATCACGATTATTGTGACCAAAGATAGATTTACGATATTATAGCGATAATCAAAATATCCCCAGCTTCCATTATCCTGGGATGGAACATTTGGTGAAAAATAGAAGATCTACAAGCTCACAACTCGTCCCAACGCAACGCGTTGTGAGCTATTTTTTGGCAAAGAGATTTGGTAGAGAGTGAAAAAAAGACTACGTACGTATATTATAAGTACGTTTTACCAATAGAGGGTTTAAATGGTCTGGATATGCAGCTCGGCAATTCGGCAAATAAAAGGTTATTTTTTTTTTATCACGATAAACAATAATATTGATTATCGTCCCATCCCTACTAGGGTTATCCCACCAGGCTGTAAACTGCTCCCTGAAGGTCGCAACTAAACTGCGACCGGACGGTCGCAACTAGGGCTGCCACATTTTACATGTCAATTAATTGTCACTCAAATAATTGTGATTAACAATTTAATTGTGTTTTCGTCATTGACAATTACATTCCTGTTTGGCTTGTAGGCTTTGAAGTTGCACAAGGCAGATATGACACATAACCTGAATATGAAAAAAATACTGACATTGCGATGAGGCGCGTTGTGAGCTGTATTTTTAGAGCTGTAAATTTACTTAAATCTATATCCAGAGCAGACCAACTACAGAGCCAAAGGTCAAGTTCACTAATTCACCGTTTGTCAGCCTTCTGATTGGTCCCTGAGACTCCCTGACTGGCCAACCAGAAAAATACATTCACTTTTTGCAAGCGGGGGTGGAGTTCTGCAGTCGGAGAAAGTGGGAGCCGTCTACACCGGCTGTCCGCATTGCGGAGCACGGCCAGGCCGCTCGCGACCATAGCGTTTGCGATCATTGTAATGAATAAGCTTCAACAGACTAGTTCACATGGACCTTATCAATGGTCTAACTTGTTACGTTTGGGTACATATATTTTAAATGGGCAGAATTACAAAAAGCCAGCCTATTATGTGAGGAGAACTCACTACCTTGAGATTATAGTTCTCCTCTTCCTACCCAAGATGCAATGCGCGATTTCTATTCTCTCTCTGATCCAGAGGATTAAACTAATTAAAACATATATTTTCGGGGGAAAATTACTGTTTTGCTATGTAATTACTGTACCATCACGTAGATGTGTTTTTTTTGGTACTTTATATAGCTGTAATGAGGCTATGAAGGAAAAAAAAATCCCATCCACTTCCACTATAAAATAATCTGCAATAGCGATTCTGTCCCACTGGGATTAAACAAATTAAAACATATATTTTCGGGGAAACCCCCTGTTTTGCAATGTAACTACTGTACCTTTGTCTTCCCTTTTTTATTAATATCACCTAGATGTTTTCCTTTGGTACTTTAAATTGCAATAATGAGGCTATGAAGAAAAAAAAAATCACATTCGCTGACACTATAAAAACAATCTGCCCAGGGTTAATGTCCCATCATAGTAACAGGGCAGAATGGGGCGGGATTTGCAAAAGCCTGAATTGTTGAGCATTTAATAAGTGGTTAATTGTCTGAAATTCAACATTAACGTGAATCCAACAATAAAGATTATGCGCAAAGAAAAAAACATGGAATTTATACCCAACACTGATTAAGTGTCTATGCAATCTATGAAACAGTTTAATCTGCAACACTGATGAGATCTTTATCTCTCTCTCAGCTAAGTGGTCATTGAAGACCCCTGCTCTATAGCAATGATTACTATCATAATATAGATAGAGGTTTAACTGTTTAATGACTAAAAACTAAAAAAATCCTTTAAGCTATATTATGTTGGCTATGTTTGGCAAAGATATTTAGTGATATGTAGAGGCCTGTGGGACTCCATTCAAGTACCATTTAGCATTTGTTTTGTTGTTTTTGTTTTGTTTTTCAGACAAATGGAGAGAATGAAAGATGAGAGCAGAGAGGAAGAGGAGGAGTTAATCGAGGAAGAGGTTTCTGAAGACCATGATGATGAAGATGGTAGGGCTGCCTGCATCTATCCATTACTTTATTAATACACTGATTTATTTAGAGAAGTGTCACTTTAGACCTATTGTATACATTGCCATACAAAACGAATGAAAATAGCAAATCTACAACCTCACAGCACATCGCAATGCGACTGGTCTCGCGTGACCAGATTAGAATGTTGACTTCCACAATTTGCAGATAATCTGGGGCAACGGACGTCTGATCGTGAGTGCGAGATAAAGTGAATGTGACGCACCTGCTCCCTTGGTGCAGTAGCGGTAACAAGTTCTACTGGAAGCGTTATGTCTCCTTTCAATATTTTTCGGGGCTTTATTTTGTCTTTCTCTGCTGTTACTTCCATGATGTTAAACTATACACACATAACAAGAACATGCTGCTCGAATGACTGTCTGTCTGTGCCAGTGTGCTTCTGTTATGTTTCCAATGGGACTACAGTTCTGTTCGACAGAGACCACTTCCGATACTTGCCGTTCGGGAGCTGTCGACTGTCGTTCCAGACTATGTAGCATTCAGAGATTGTGGAATAGTTGTCTGTCTACGCAAGACTATAATGCGACCCATTGAGAGCTTGTAGATCTACTACTTTTCAGTAATTGTCAAATGTTTGAAATGTATTTATTTTTATTTTTAAAGGTGGTGCCATAGTTTTGTACTTTTTCTGGTTTTCATGTGTCTAGGAGGTTGACAGAATTTCATTAGACCCCCTGGTGTGGTTGTTATGAGCAAATTCCCTTTGCCACCTTGTGAGTCAAAAGTGCCGATCCAAAAACAGAGTGACATCATATAATCATTCCCTCCCCTTTTACCATTCATCCAACACTGTGGGTGTGGCCAACTTCAGCTGGGTCACCACCCACCATGACAACAAGGCATACTTAATGAACTGGTGGGTGTGGCCACAAAATCCTAATTTTAACAATTTCTGTACACTTTTTTGGAAAAAATCTTCCTCCTAGTATATTCATAATAGCCAGTTTAAGCAACGCTACGGCAACGGCAGATGACAACGGTAATCGGAAATGATCCGCGCTCGATAGATCAACCTGCCGTCGCCGCGGCCGTCTCTACTACGGCAGAAGGTCCCTTCCCACGTTGCGCCTACTCCGTCTGCTGCGTGTGCGCGTCACCATGGGAACCAAAGCGTTCAATGAAAGGGGCGGGAACCCGTCGCCGCCGAGGCTTTGCTTAACCATTTCGATCGCTACGGCGATTACGTCATAGCAGCCGTAGTCCCACCTCACGTTGCGGTAGTAGAAACGGTCTGCTTAATGTCGCTATTGCCTGATGGCTACAGACACACGCACAGCCACTCAATGGAGCGGTTTACCACTGCTCAAAAAAAATAAAAGATAACCGGTATTGTGTTTTTCCACAATTGGTGGAATTCTTGCACCCCTAGATGATGATGATGAAGGGCTGAATGAGGAGGAGGAGGGTGATGGTGAAGAAGCAGACAGCGCCCCCCAGTGTCATGGAGTGCAGTTGCAGGACGCTGCTCTGTCCACAGAGCAGCAGCAGAAGAACGGCGATGCTGCTGCTTCCTGTCCAAACAGGAAGTGCGTTCCAGGCATTGTGTATCTGGGTTACATCCCACCCAGGCTCCGCCCCCGACACGTACGCAACCTGCTGGCGTCCTTTGGAGAGATAGGACGCATCTTCCTCCAACCTGAAGGTAATAGAGATAGGACGCATCTTCCTCCAACCTGAAGGTAATAGAGATAGGACCAACCTGAAGGTAATAGAGATAGGACCAACCTGAAGGTAATAGAGATATGACGCATCTTCCTCCAACCTGAAGGTAATAGAGATAGGACCAACCTGAAGGTAATAGAGATAGGACACATCTTCCTCCTACCTGAAGGTAATAGAGATAGGACCAACCTGAAGGTAATAGAGATAGGACACATTTTCCTCCAACCTGAAGGTAATCTCATTACACATAGCTGCCAGAGCTCTGTCTACAGACACATTTCCATCTAAATTAGTTATTTGTCACGTGATGCATGTAGTGTTGTAAAAAGTACTCACATATTATACTTAACACAACGAGTGCCCACGCGTCAAACTCTTTGATGTTACTGGAGGCCCACAACGTTTTGACGTGTTTACTGTATTTACAGTATTAACTTTAAATCTCACCGTTAGGTCGGGGCTACGCCTGGATGCAGCCCATTCACCGCGGGTCGATTCGAATCGACGCTGAGAGCATCGCGCGGCCGTTTTTCTCCATATACTCCAATGCATTTCCCCATCTTTAACGCCCTTTATCTCTGACTGGGGCAAAATGACCAACTTTTGATCGGCAATAAGGCTAAAATGGTTAATGTTTTTTCTTTTTTTTTTTTTTTTTTAATAATGTATATCTGCAACTAGTAACTAAAGTTTTCAAATAAATGGAGTGGAGTCAAAGTACAATATTTGGATCCTAGATGTAGTGGAGTAGAAGTCAAAGTATTGGAAATTGGAAATACCCAAGTAAAGTATACAGGTACCTCAAAGTTGTACTTAAGTACATGTACTTAGCTATTTTACAACACTGATTATTACTAAGTACACCCCGACAGAGTGCCAACTTGCCCACCCACATACATACATACAGACACCACCGAACAGCACCCAAAGTAGTACTCGCCCGCTCTGCTGGTGCCCAAGTAGGCCATATATGGCCACGAGTGCACAAGGCTTTGTTGGCACCTCGTCCTCCCTATGTTCCCCAGGTTCTATGTTCCCCACCCACCCTCCCCACAAAAAGGTTCTATGTTCCCCGCTCAACCGAAAAAAGGATCTACTGTATGTTCCCCACCAAAAAAAAAAAGTATATGTTCCCAACTCAAATACAGGAAATGATGGGACATCTGGGCACTAAGAACATGTGGGCAACCCTAATTTAGGTGCCCAGTTGCCCAGATGTCTCCACCCCTAAGTGCCCACTTGTCTAGGTGCCCACTCGTCCATATGCCTAGTCATAACAAAAGTATGGTGTTCAGATGTCCCAAGTGCCCCCCGTCCCACTAGTATTCGTACATAATTTCTCCCCATTATTGAACCTGGGGAACATAGGTACGGTCCCGGCACCTCGACAGAGTGCAGTCTAGTTATTATTGTGGGCTTGCCTGAAAGGCGAGAATACTATGTTATCCTCATTATTTATATAAATATATATAGTGAGTTCTGCCGCAGACAGTTCACAGGCGAAAACACTATGGTTTCGTCATTATTTCCGCCGCATATCGTGTTCCATTAGCCAATGAGGCGCAATTGGTGGGGGGAAAAAAATCTGGGAGTGGTGTTAGCTGGAGTATTGGTTGAGCTTCACATGACAGTTAGCACTCTGCAGAGTATAGTCACGAGTGAGCCCACACTGTTTCGTAGGAACAGTATTTCTAGCTAGTTTTATTAGTATTATATTTTTACCGCAACTCGCAGTGATCTGGTGGATTGGAATCTGTCTCTTTTTAACCAATAACCCTCCCCCCCTCCCGCAGGTCATGTGGTTCGGAGGAGGAAGAAGAAGGCGGGGCTGAAGGGGCGTGGCTTCACAGAGGGATGGGTGGAGTTCCGGGACAAACGGGTGGCCAAGCGGGTGGCAGCTTCTCTCAACAACACACCCATGGGTGCCAAGAAACACTCCCGCTTCCACTCTGATCTGTGGTGCATAAAGGTACCCGTCTGTCTGTCTGTCTGTCTGTCTGTCTGATCTGTGGTGCATAAAGGTACCCACTACCTGTCTGTCTGTCTGTCTGTCTGTCTGTCTGTCTGTCTGTCTGTCTGATCTAGAGTTCTCAAATTCTGCCCGAACCTGACCCGACATGTAGGATATAGGGTAGGGCCTAAAATGTATGATAATTAGTCGGGCCGGGTCTGGCCTCGGGCTCAATGAAAAAATCAAACCTCGGTTTGAAGTGAACCGGTGAATTTTTATTATGTGTTCTAGAGCTATGAAATCTGTGTTCTAGATCTATACTTTCTATGTTCTATATTTTTATGAATTCTGAATGAATGAATGATTTTGTCTGGAGGGCCAAATTGTCAAGTGAAGCTTGACCAATCCTCAATTCTGCATGCACGCGACGTGTACGGGACAGACAAAGCCACTCCTTGGAAGCGGCTTTCACCACTTCAAAATTAGTCTTTTTTTGTATAATTAGTGTGGTTGCACATTACACATTACAGTCCTGGGGAAACTTCTACTATAGACTTCTAGGGTAACTTTTCTGGGGAAACTTTATTTATTACTAGGGTAACCTTTCCGCTGCCATTGGAAATGGCAGGGATAGGGAAACAACGGGAGTGGGAATCAATAGGGAATCAATGGTAGTGGGAATCAGTAGGGAATTTGGTGGAGCTTCACATGTTAGCTTACTGTAGAATACAGTCAGCAACCGTCAGCAACCACACTCGCAATTTCCAATGGCGTCTTTCTAGTTATTATTATATTACATTTTTGCACAGACACAGATGTGTGGGCTCTGATATCGACAGAAGAATACCTACAGCCAAGCCCACAGCCCTCTGCTGCTCAACACAGAGATTTACTCATCTATCAACGACCCGTTGATAGATGAGCGGATTCCTCGTGAGATTGCGCTTGTGTGTGATGTGGGCTTTGTCATTTTGTTCTGTTGCTGTTGGTGGGATGGTGTTTTCCTCTGGTGTTTCAGTCCGAGTGTATCAAAGGGTGCGTTCGGAAATGCGCACCGGACTGCGCGGGCGTTTATCGTGGGCTTGCCCAGGCCTTACGGCCTGGGCATAAATATAACGATTGCATTCACCACGGCTTCGTAACTCGCGCGGCGCTCCGCCGGCCGCGCGGCCCTGGCCCGCTCTTCGCGGCCACTAGGCCACAAGGTCCGCTGGCCTTCGTGCCGCTTGCAATGTCGTGGACAATAACTGTGATATCTAACCATAAAACGAGCGCTCTACCACACCCGGTGCGCATTTCCGAACGCACCCTTTGATACACTCTGACTGAATCACCAGTAGAAAACACTCTCTCTGCTGTTGGTAGTCATGGTTGCCAGTTCCCACCTGATGTCATGTGGGAGATCAGACTCATCCAGACCATAATGAACAACTGATAGCTTGCATAACGTCTTCAGGCTAGGACTTAAATCTAAGATGTACAGTTCATCAAGATCCCCAAAGCTGACTCCTCCTTTGACTCCTCCAAAGATGATGATACGATCTCCCACCATGCAACAGCACATCCCATACATCCTACAGGGGTCTTTCCCCTTGGGCTCAACCTGCTTCCAGGAAAAGGTCTCTGGACTGAAATTCCACAGATCATTCAAGCACTTGTTCACATTACAGCCACCAAATATGTACAGCTCTCCGTTGTAGGCAAAGGCTGCATGATAATTACGTTTTTCTGGGAGTAGGTGTCCAGAAGTCATGTTAAGCCAGTGGTTGGTCTCTGTGTCAAACATTGTGATGCCGTTGAACTTGTGTTGTGTTTGGGGGCTCCCATAGCCCCCAAATACAAACATCTTTGTTCCAATGATGGTGGCAGTGACCAAATGAAGCAGGTGGTGGGGTTCCTCTTGTGTTAATTAAAGACCAGGCCATGATGGTGGTGTCCAACTTGCACATGTCATTAGTATATCCAGACAGCTGGGTGACTCCTCCATACACATAAATGACCTTCCCCAGGAGACAGGCTGAGTGGGAGCTCCTTGCTTCTGGAATAGTCCCAGTAATATCGGGTTTGAACCAGCTGTGAGTGTCAACATCAAAGGCATAAAGCACATTGCAGTAAGGACGCCCTCCCCAGATGTAGACAATTTCTTCTACCAGCACAGCTGTGTGGCCACATTGTCTGGTTGGAACCACCATTGGACTTTGTCCTCTTCCATTTGTCACTGGGGGCAACTTCCTCCAACGCAAAGACAATGTGTTGAAGATGTGCACTTCAATCTGTTCCCTGTTGTTCAGGTAGTTGTTGTATCCTCCAAATAAGTACAGCTTGTATCCGACTACCACAGCTGCTTGGTAGGAGGTAGGTCCTCCTTTCGTATGTATCGTCCAGCAAATCATTTCACACTCCAGCACTACTGTGAATCAGTTCAACTAACTTACAATAGAGGTTACGAGAGGGTATGTACCTATCCTGCTAAAATTAGCTGAATCACAGTGTTGTACAATAACAACATTTAAAAGGACAATCATATTGGATGTGATGACAATGTTGTGATGACATTCCTTGATGACATCATTATATGGAATAGCTAATGCCTTAGAGCAACAACTATTACCAGAAATGTGCTAATAATAAGATGTGTTCTGTCAGTACTGACACCAGTCATCCATATATGGGCATATTGAGAAGAGGACGCACAGACAGATATGCAGAGATGTAGAGAGGTGTTGGTGTTAGTGTAGTGTTAGTGTAGTTGCCCAGAGGGTAAACAATCCAGACTATAAATAGGAACGTTGTGACGTGCTGTGAGCTCGGGCCGGGTAGGGCCTAAAATGTATTCTAACTAGTCGGGCCTTGTAGGGCCTAAAATGCATTCTAACTAGTCGGGCCTTGTAGGGCCTAAAATGCATTCTAACTAGTCGGGCCGGGTAGGGCCTAAAATGCATTCTAACTAGTCGGGCCGGGTAGGGCCTAAAATGCATTCCAACTAGTCGGGCCGGGTAGGGCCTAAAATGCATTCTAACTAGTCGGGCCGGGTAGGGCCTAAAATGCATTCTAACTAGTCGGGCCGGGTAGGGCCTAAAATGCATTCTAACTAGTCGGGCCGGGTAGGGCCTAAAATGCATTCCAACTAGTCGGGCTGGGTAGGGCCTAAAATGCATTCTAACTAGTCGGGCCGGGTAGGGCCTAAAATGTATTCTAACTAGTCGGGCCGTGTAGGGCCTAAAATGCATTCTAACTAGTCGGGCCGGGTAGGGCCTAAAATGCATTCTAACTAGTTGGGCTGGGTAGCACCTAAAATGCATTCTAACTAGTCGGGCTGGGTAGGGCCTAAAATGTATTCCAACTAGTCGGGCTGGGTAGGGCCTAAAATGCATTCTAACTAGTCGGGCCGGGTAGGGCCTAAAATGCATTCTAACTAGTCGGGCCGTGTAGGGCCTAAAATGCATTCTAACTAGTCGGGCCGGGTAGGGCCTAAAATGCATTCTAACTAGTCGGGCCGGGTAGGTCCTAAAATGTATTCTAACTAGTCGAGCCGGGTAGGGCCTAAAATGTATTCTAACTAGTCGGGCCGGGTAGGGCCTAAAATGCATTCTAACTAGTCGGGCCAAGTAGGGCCTAAAATGCATTCTAACTAGTCGGGCTGGGTAGGGACTAAAATGCATTCTAACTAGTCGGGCTGGGTAGGGCCTAAAATGCATTCTAACTAGTCGGGCCGGGTAGGGCCTAAAATGCATTCTAACTAGTCGGGCCGGGTAGGGCCTAAAATGCATTCTAACTAGTAGGGCCGGGTAGGGCCTCGGGCCGGCCCAGTTAGGCCTGGGCCTTAATTTTTAGGCACATTCATAGCCCCTTTTCCACTGGCCCAACACCACACCACAACGCCCACTTGTGTCAGGTTTTCCACTACAAGGACCTGGGTAGAGGAAAGTGGTACTAAACGTGTTACTAAAAAGTATCCAATCTAGAGTAGGTCTGAGCTAGGCCAAACAGGGCCAAACACTTCATAATGACTGATCACTCAATGACCTTTCATTTAGACCACCAGGATATAGTAATACATAGACCATAGATATATCTAATACATGATAATAGATTATATTGTGTTATAACCACTATTATAATCTATTATAGTGTATTATAGTTATCATAGTAATACAGTAATGGCCTACTTTATAGTGTATTATAATCACAGTTATAATCCATTATAGTGCATTACAATTAGGATAGTTGTAATACAAATTCATATTATATTAAAATCACAGTTAAAAGGGTAAATGTATTTTCTTACCGATAGGGGTACTTTTGTGTAATGGAAAATGTAGATATTGTTATGTGGTGTGGTGTGGTGTGGTGTGGTGTGGTGTGGTGCGGTGCGGTGCGGTGTGGTGTGGTGCTAAAGCTGCAGTCGAAAAGGGGCTATTGAGAACTCTACTCTGATCTGGTGTATAAAAGCTACCCGTCTGTCTGACCTGTGGTGTGTGAAGCTGTCTGTCTGTCTGTCTGTCTGTCTGTCTGTCTGTCTGTCTACCTGTCTGATCTGCGGTGTATAAAGGTACCTGCATGTCTGTCTGGTGTGTGAAGGTGTCAGTCGTATCTGCTTCTCTCCACAAACTGTTTTTTCTTTTTTCTTTCTTTCTTTTTTTTTCTTTACTTTTCCATTGGCACCATCCCTGAAGAGTTGTGTTAACACTTATGTTGCAATGATTTTTTCTCTTCAATGTCTCGCGATGCCATGGTCTCCATAGACCTCCATGTAATTTATAGTGCACGGATTGTGCACGCCCATGCCTAGATGATGCACCACGTGTGTAGATGCTGTTCACAGCTTTCAAACAAAAAAAATCCGCTTGGAAATCCGTTCAGGCATTCATGATTTATGAGCCATTATGTTTTCTTCAGATGTAAACAAACATGGCTGCCATGTTTGAAAGAATGGGTTGGTATGGGGGTTAAACATGCAATTTCGCGATCGCGATCATGCCTAATACATTTCTGGAGGTCCAAAAAAAATGTTTGAAAAAAAAAAAAAAAAACGGCCCAAACTCGGGAAACTCGGGGTTGGCACAGCACTAGTACCAATACAAACTCGGGAAACTCGGGGTTGGCACCAGATGTGTTAATATCATACAAAATATATACAGTATAATTATAATTTTTTAATAAAACTTCATAAAAGACGCATCACATTGAAATGCGTTGTGAGCTTGTAGATTGACTATTTTAGCTGTTTTGGGAAACAGTTTTAGGTAGAAGTTGTGTGAGTTCTGGTCTCAGTTTATTAACTCTTTCAGGAAGAAGCTGTTCAGCTGGTTTGGGCCTTGATGCTCCTGTACCTCTTCCCCGAGGACAGACAGGCCGTGAGAAGGGTGGTGGGGGTGGAGGGGGTCCTTATGATGTGCTGGGGGTCCTTATGAGGCTGGTAGAAGGGTGGGGGGGTTCCTTTTGGCCTGTCACAATTGACATAATCGTGTGATCACAATCATTTGACATAATCACAATTATTTTTGTCTATCGTTTCTATGATGAAAATGTTTAATATTTTTTTCCACAAAAATAATTAATGTGGAAACGGCAGATCTACAAGCTCACAACGCGATGTGACACAGTAGCCCTGTTTACATGCACGCATCTAATCGTATTAAAAACAAGATTTTAGATAAACCCGATCTAATTCTGCATGTATACACCTAAATAAACCCGATCAAAACCAACACGATTTAAATTCTGATCGGATGCAGAGGGGTGGTCTAGACTTTTTTACGACCCGATCAAAAGGAAAATCCTTCCATGTATACACCTAACCCGATTAGAATGTGTTCTTTCAGCGCAGGCTTCCTGGCCATTTATTGTGGCACTTTTTGTGATGTTTCCCCACATCTATTAGTTTATAAACGCATTTTTTAATCAATCTATAATGTGTAGCCTGCCTACGTTAGTGTGCGTGTTTGCGTGCGCTCACGCGAGTCCCAACTAAGACTCCTGTCTCAATTGAGAAGAACCGTAGGCTAGAGATCTTCACGGGTCCAAAAAATGGTCCCGAAAACTAAATGGACCGTCAAATTTTGACCGATTCCGACCAGTTATGAAACAATAATCAAATTACAAAACCAAACCTGAGTGGCTCCGTAACGGTCTCGTCCGATTCCGTCCCGTTCCGACGTTCATTCTTTTTTTACAGGCCGAAACCCGTGACATGTTGTCCCGAAATCCTTTTATTTCCGAGGTTCCGATAGACCCGACCATTTAATCATTATTATTTAAAACCCTCTTTTATGTAACTCACTGCAGCCGTGCAGCGTGCTGTTAACTGATTGACAGGCAGAAGAAGGCTGCCAAGGAATCTATAATATTAAGATCGAAACAAAAGTCAGGGATAAAGGAATACTTATAGGCTATTTTCTAACTACAGAGGTAAGTCATTTTCGGTTTGTTTGACATGTTTAACTTGTACGCGGTCGCGGGTGCCTTCTCATCAAAAAATAGCCGATCTACAAGCTCACAACGCGTCTCAAATCCTGGCAGCAGGCTACGCATCACGTTAAACTGATCCTAGACCAGCATTATCATCTCACTTACGCAGCCATTCATTCATCTTGCGGCCTCACGGCTAACAGACCTGATCCTAGGTCAGCCTAAACACAGCACACACGAAACAGAACTCCAGTAGTTCGGTGAGAGAAAGAGAAAGATATTCTAGCGCGACTGGACGCTACGTCCTCGTTCATCTATCCTCCTGTGCGTCTTTGCCCAGGTCAGATTGATCCGGCCACTAACTAATTGTCTTCTTGCGATCATAAATAGCCTAAGAAACCACCAGCAAAACATCCTATATTCTTCATCAGATAAATAATATTTAAAGGGGACTGGGGTAAGTGGATATAGCTAAGACAGTCAATTTTAAAAGTATTACAGACTTTTTGTTTATTATCGTGAATGCACTTGTCCATGAAGCCATATGTTCTATGGGCCGTCGCCCGTCGGGAGCAAATATGGATTGTGACGTGATGATGATGATGATGATTATAATGATAATATAGGCCTAATACATACAGAACAACGCACATCCCCAATAATCTACCGTAATTAAAAGAGCATTGCAGCTTATTTTTCACTTTGGTGGGGCTGTGTATTTGCATAGGCTCCATTATTATTACTATTATTATTAATGGATACAGGGAAATGCGATCTATTTAATCATTTGCGTCACAACACGATTTAAAAGTGGGCACATGTAAACACCAGATCGGATTGATCTCACCCCATGTAAACACTTGATCCAATACCTTCAATCGGGTTTATTTAGATCAGATTGGAATGAGGCTGTCATGTATACACAGCTATTGTGAGCTTGTAGATCGGCTATGTCCACTATCAATGATCTTTTTTTTAAGTATCAAGTTGTCTAATATGTCAGTCATTTCTTTGTATATATGCAGTAGGTTATGTGTCACATCTGCCATGTGCAACTTCAAAGCCTAAAAGCCAAACAGAAATGTAATTATCAACCACAAAAACACAATTGCATCGTTAATCGCAATTATTTGAGTGACAATTAATCGTCATGTAAAATGTCATAATCATGACAGCCCCAGGTTCCTTATGATGCCGGTGGCTCTTCAGGCACATCGTTCTAGAACACATCCAGAACGTCATGTGAAACCCAGTCGTAGCAGAATCTTCCAGAACCGGTGAAATATATTTCATGGCACTGTTCACCTATGTTAGTAGTAGTTGTTGTATTTGAAGTGTGTGTGTGTGTGTGTGTGTGTGTGTGTGTGTGTGTGTGTGTGTGTGTGTGTGTGTGTGTGTGTGTGTGTGTGTGTGTGTGTGTGTGTGTGTGTGTGTGTGTGTGTGTGTGTGTGTGTGCGCGTGTGCAGTATCTCCACAGGTTCCACTGGACTCATCTCAGTGAGCGTCTAGCCTATGAGCAGACGGTGCTGCAGCAGAGACTGAGGACTGAAGTGTCTCAGGCCAAGAGAGAAACCAACTTCTACCTCAGCTCTGTGGAGAAGAGCCACAACATGGACAGAGCACACAGGAGAGGACACAAGGTGAAAAACACTCAGACTGATGTCACCACTGAACGTTTTAGTCCAGGGGTCTTCAACGTTTTCAGGCCAAGGACCCCCTTAGTTGAGAGAGAGATGAAGCAGGGACCCCCACAACCTGTTCATAGATTCCATATAGTTTTATTGTTTGACAGCACAATCATCAGTGTATTTTGGATTCATGTCAATTTGTGTTTTCGGATATTTATTTAACCACTTGAACCGTCAATACTTAGAAAATTGACCTTTCACTCTTAGCCTTAGTTACTCTTTTTCCCCTCTACACCAAAGCTCTTTGCCGAAAATAGCAGAGAGCGAGGCGTTGTGAGCTTGTAGATCTGCTATTTTTGGCTAAAGTTCTCAGAATATGGATGCTATGGTTCAAGTGGTTAATATAAAAAAGGTGAAAAAAAACATTCTATGTTCATCTTCTCTAGATACAGATCATGTATTTAATGTATATGTTAATCTCTAGGTCCAGGACAGATCATGTATTTAATGTATGTGTTAATCTCTACAGGACAGATAATGTATTTAATGTATATGTTAATCTCTACAGGACAGATCATGTATTTAATGTATATGTTATATAATGTATTTAATGTATATGTTAATCTCTAGGTACAGGACAGATAATGTATTTAATGTATATGTTATATAATGTATTTAATTATGTTAATCTCTAGGTAAAGAACAGATCATGTATTTAATGTATATGTTATATAATGTATTTAATGTATATGTTAATCTCTAGGTACAGGACAGATCATGTATTTAATGTATATATTAATCTCTAGGTCCAGGACAGATCATGTATTTAATGTATTATGTTAATCTCTAGTTACAGGACAGATCATGTATTTAATGTATATATTAATCTCCAGGTCCAGGACAAACAGTGGCAGTTTTCTCAGCGGCAGACGGAGGACGAGATCCAGAACAGGAAGAAGAACAACAAACCTCCCGCGGTTTCCCAGAGTTCCCAGCGGGAGAAGAGCCACCGTCACCAGACCAAGAGTCAGTCCAACGTTTCACTGCTGGCCAAGATATTCAACAGCAGCCAGTGACTGGCTGACACCTAGGCAACGCAGACAGCTGCCAGAGCCATCTCTCGCGCACGTCCTACGTTTACTTAGTCTCGCGTGGCCAGACTGTTGACTCCTGCGATTTGCAAATGCTCCCAGTCATACAGCCTGGGGCAACAGAAGTCTTATGATGAGTATGGGATAAAGCGGATGTGACGCACCCACTCCCTTCAGTCCCTTGGTCCAGTAGCGATCACAAGTCCTACTGGAAGCGTTATGTCTTCTTTCAATATTTTTTGGGGCGTTATTTTGTCTTTCTTTGGTGTTGTTGGTGTTACTTCCATGATGTTTTCAAATGTTTTCTTAAACTATACACGCATAACAAGAATATGTAGCTCGAATGACTCTTGTCTGTGCTAGTTGCTAGTGTGTTTCTGTTATGTTTCCAATGGGACTACAGTTCCGTGCAGCAGTGACTATCTATAGTCGCCGTTTGGGAGCTGTCATTCCAGACTCTATATAGCATTGGGAGATTGTGGAATAGTTGTCTGGCTACGCGAGACTAACGTTTACTGGTGCTACATTATCTGTAGCGAGAGTGTGTTGCTGGGACAGAGAAAGGTCGATGATAAAGTTCAATAATAAAGGGCGGCTCAGGGGTAGAGTGGCCGGATGGAGAACCGTGAGGTTCCCAGTTCGATCCCAGGCACCCACAGAGTTGGTGTCGAAGTGACTTTGAGCAAAACGCTGAACCGCTAATTGCTCCCGATGAGCATGTTGGTGCCTTCCTCTGCCATCGGTGTATGAATGTGTGTGTGAATGGGTGAATGTATTGATGCACAATGTATGTAAAGCGCTTTGGAATAAAACGCTGTATAAATGCATCATATAGCATTTTCTTTTTCTCCCGATGTGTCTCTCTGAAAAAAAGTGTATGTATGGAAATCTTGGAAATATTGTGTGGCCAGTGACGATTGCATCCAAAATATAGTTCAGTGACCATGTGGTTAAAGAATCTGTGTTCGTTCATGTACACTTTTCCATTGGAAATAATAGACTTCAACCTGCTTCTGGTCTCCTAAAAAGGTGGCCACCAACTTCACGCAGATACAGAAAGTAAACCGGAGATGGCATGTCTTGTTATTTCCGTCTTGGGTACTACTGAGAGTGAGAATATGTTGCTGTTGGACTTTCTGATTGGCTGTTACTTTCTGATTTCATTTATATGTATTTGTTCCCAGCATTTAACCCATCCTAACTGTTGGCGGACATAGCAGCGGACATAGCAGATCTACAATCTCACAATGTGTGACATTGCTATGCCTTGTGAGCTTGTAGATCTGCTATTTTCTTTTCTGTTTTTATGTAATTTCACAACAGGAGGGCCGGACACTGACTGTTTAGGGTCCTTGACATGGAAAGGTTTGGGAACAGCTGATCTAAAAAACACATGAACGTCCATTGTGTATACTATATCTCTGCTGTCGGGCTGAAACCACCAAACTCCAAAATGTTCATTTTCGGGGAAATGAGCTCAAGTGGAGTTAGGAGGTATTGACAGAAGGGCTTTTTACTACTTTTCATTGGTTCAATATTATTTTAACCAACACACAGACGTAAAGGGTGTTCAATGGCACATATTTATGAAAAAAGAGAGGGCCAATTGGGTGGAGTTAGCTGTTTTGGCAGAAAGTGTGGAGTTAGGTTTTCTCCCAAGCACTTTTTACTACTTTCCATTGGTTCAATATTATTTTAACCAATACTCAGATGTAAAGGGTGTTCAATAGCCCTGATTTATGCCAAAAAATCTAAAACCTCAAAAATGGAGGTAAGAGGTTTTGGCCTGACAGTGACGATATGTAATTGTTACTACCAGAAGGTGAGGTTGTGCTTAAACAAAGACTGACACAATATGTCCATATATGCAGTAGCGCTTTGGAGGCCCACAGTAGCGCCCACAGTAGCGCTTTTGGAGGCCTACACGGACGCACGGACGGCACCGAACGGTGCACGACCATGTAAACGCGTGCATACCCCCCCGCGAGAGCCGCGACAACCCCCCACCCCGCGAATCCGCGATAACTACAAGCTATACTTTAATCAGTGGCTACTACTTTGCATAACAGGTTTCTAGTGGTGAATGTGTGAGCGTCCTCAAGCCCCCTCTATTCATATGGATATATAGCCTACTTTAACACATAGGTTTCCAGCTGTGACTGCATGTGCATGTGTCGATGTGTGCATTAGTGTTTGAGATTCGTTTAAGGCAAACTTTGTTTCTCTAGCCTACTGCAGCGCTGTATTTTCTAAATGAATTAAAAGAAAGTAGAACATAAAATATTAAGTAACAATGCAAATGTAATTAAGACTAGAAAACTATTGTTTTCCCACCATTAGATCTGCTGACATCCTTTCTATCTAAATAGCCTCTAGAGGCGCGTGCATGTGACGTCGTCAAAATGACCGTCCGCCCGGAAAAGAAAATCCCAAAGCACCACTGCATATATGGGCATTCCCAGATATGGGTTCCCATATATGGGCATAAAGGGACAAGGATGGAATTCAAGTGTGACTCGCTTCGCGACAATCACACTGGTTATCATGAGACTGAAACAATATCAAAGGTATGACAGGACATACTGTTCACCCCAAAGTATTTTCATATATTCCAATATGGCACCGTTAGAAAAACATTATACTTCTCTGACCTATTATGACACCATTTCTAACCTTATGCCTAAAGACAACCATTCTGTAAATGTATTAAAATGAGCAATGGCTCATCCAATACCTAACCTGACCTAAGATTTAAGTTATACCATGTATGTATAAACCCATTTCTAATTTAACAGTTAGGTATGACTTGCTTAGGTCAACCAAACCATTTTGGAACTGCAGCTTGAAGTTTGTGTTTCTGAAAGAAAGGGGAAAAAAAAGATCAAATCAAGGTTTTGTTTGTCACACTTTCTCTGACTTTCAACTTCTGGACAAATAATTTACAAATTGAATTAATTTGTTGCTTTTATATTTTAATGAATACAACTTAAATTTAACCAATGTGTTGCATTGAGATTTTGAACCGGTATATAAAATCTTGTGGTCAGGTAGGACACCTACTGGTTGATAAGTGCCACTGCATGAAGTTCGTTTGCACAGTGCATTCCCTGTCCGAGCATTGAGGCTTGATGATTCCTAGGTCAGACCTTAATTAGAAAATATTGTTCCTTCGAAACAATTGTGGGCTCGCTTCAAGCCAGAAAACAATGGCTATAAAAGTACAAAATGTCAAGATCGCAGGCAGTATTCTCTTTGACGTTACTGACGCAATCGGACGCTGCATGCATGATTTGAGGCATTTTGTTCCAAACGTGTTGTTGACCCGCTGGTGGCGCTATAACCGGCCAATGTGAGAAGGGTGGCATCTGTTCTTTGACCTAGTAGGAATGTGCTTGCAAGATTTCACGTACATCGCAGGCTGTGTTCATGATTTGAGGTGTTTTTGGCCACTTTATCGCTGCTTGCAGCTACATTTATTATTATTATTATTGTGTGCACTTCATAGGCATATTAGATACAGGTCCTTAGATTGTGTGTAGAATGTTTCAATTTTGAAAAAAATACTAGAATAAAAACAGGTTTAAGCGTTTCACTGCTCAAAATGATATAGCGCCCCCCTTTGGCCAATTGGGGTAAGATTGGTTTTAGTGATATTTGCAATAACACTCTACATCTTTGCCAAATGCCATGAATATGTTACTTTGCATGTATGATTTAGAGGCAGAAGAATAATTTGCATAAAACTGCAATATTCATTGATTTTATTAAAAAAGCATGTTTCAATTTTAAAAAAATCCGATATGACAGATCTTTAGATATTGGTCCAAAGTTCACGTAAAAGAAGTTTTGTGCACGTGACGCGAAAATTCCGGAATAAAAGTGGGTTTAAGCGTTTTACAAACTGCTCAAAATGGCGGAAAATCTAAGGGCGGAGCTTACTTAACAAAGACACAGATGTCTTCTGCTTGAGTCAAAGCACGCGTGTAAGCAAGTTGCATGTCTTCAAACGAAACGAGTCATGACTTATGCCCGTTTGAAGTTTGAATTTTCAAACGCTTCGTATAGCGCCCCCCTTTGACCGATTGGAATAAAATTGGTTTGAGTGATACTTTGACTAACCCTCTACATCTTTGCCAAATGCCATGAACGTGTAACTTTGCATGTATGATTTAGAGGCAGAAGAATAATTTGCATAAAACCGCAATATCCAGTGAATTATTAAAAAATAATGTTTCACTTTAAAAGAAATCCGACCAGACAGTTTGACCGTAATGGTCCAAAGTTCATGTGAAAAAGTTTTGTGCGCGTAACGCAAAAATCCCAGGAGGAGATAGATTTGTACAGTTTTTCATATAATTCAAAATTCTGGGGGATCTAAAGGTCAGAGGTTAAAAGTCAGAGCGTAAAAGTTGTTCGGCATGAGGAGACTCATACGTGTATACAGGTTTCATGGCTGTACTTAAAACAGAGCATGATCTATACCTGTTCAAAGTTCGCACTTTCGAAGGCTTCCTACAGCGCCACCATTTGGCCGATTGCTGTAAAAAGTAATAGCACACGTCGTTTATTTATAGATAAATAAACAAATAAATAATGACAATATCTAAAGTGTGCTCGCGAGCCCACAATTATAAATTGCAGCTTTAATACTCCACCCGAAAGAATTAATATTGCATTTTGAAAATTCCAAGAGCTGGGTGCTGTAATGGTCCTGATTAAAATAAACAAGCTTGAAATATGTGTTTGTGTCATGAAAATAGTTGCTGATAGGATGGAAACCTCATATATCGAAAACTGTTACTTCTACAACTAAGGTCACAATGCAATACACTATAGGAGGTTTCTTCCCAAAGCAACAATAGCCTATATAATCTTTAAAAGTTAAATATAAATGTCAACTTTTAAATAAATTATTAGCCTACATTAGGCTAAAGGGGGAAGAAATGGCCGGGATATAATGTGTATGCATCTATGGAATGTCAATGCATGCATCTACATCTACTACTACATAAATATGCCTATAATGTGTGCGTGTCACTGGTGCCTACTCAATGGAGCACACGGGAGCACTGGCTCCCCCTATCGGCAGGGCTGGCATCTGCCAGCCCCCCCTGGCAGATGCCAGAAGAAAGAAACTGTCGTCCAGTCATCCCGGTTATCCATACATCCGGCCAGTTTGTTGGTGATTTGCGCTCCTGCGTCTTTCTTGAGCACATCCACGTATGTTAGTGCGGGACGTCCTGGTGACCGGTGCCCATGTGTTGGTTCCCACAGCACCAGTTTGCTGGCTGGAAGCTCCTGGTGTATTTGGCAGTGTCCTGCAAGTCTCATTCTCCTGGCTGCTATTTTATCGCTCACCCTTAATATTCCAGCATAGTATACTTGGTCTCTGCCTGGTAATACCTAGACTCTCCATCAGTTCCTCCCCCTTGATCTTAGAAGCTGTTTGGCTTTGTTCAGTCTCCTACGTCTCTCTCCACAGTAGACTCATGCGCAAAGCCAAGCCGTGCTTCCCCCACCCTGCCCCGTGCCGCTACAACCTCCGGGTGTTTGGACCGCAAGGAGCTCCTGGTTTTGTCTAGCACGGGCACACACCATAAACACAATAAACATTGTCATAAATACTTTATGGTTCTTGTCGCTAGTTTAAAGCCTTGTTTCAATCACCATGATATGCGTTTTGTGAAAATATGGTCCCATTTATTTTATAATTGATGTTAAAGCAGGGTATGCTGTCGGAGGGGCTTGTGATGATTCTTCTTTGCGTGCTTCATTTTCGGCAGGCATTTACCCAAGTAGCCTATCCCTGCGGTTGCATGTGACCGTTGGCAGCCAATAGCATTCCTTGGGTACCATTAATACAATGATGGCATACACCCATATGAGGGGGGAAAAAGCGTAATTTTCGCTCTGATAGAAACCAATGGGTCATGTGAAGGTTCCCACCGTTCATATTTTTTACGGCACCCAGCCAGAGCTCACCGGCCCTATTTATGGGTTTCATAGAAGCGTTCGATTCCCGTTGGGGACGCTGTAGGCGTGTTCTCTCCTCCGTGTCATCAGTGCCCATACACTTGGTGGGGTTGGCAAGAGTGCCTTTCTGTGTGGAGTTTGCATGTTCTCCCCATGTCTCCTAGGGTAAAAAAAGTAAAAAAAAACAAAAAAAAAAACATGCAGTAATCCTGGTCTCTATACTGCCTCCCCCTGGCCAGCCTGGGTGCCTGATATGGGGGAAAGGAACTGGTTGGAAAAACCTGTTCCTTCCATGCGCCGTGTCAGTTCAAAAGAATCGACTTGGACTACTCAAGCATAGAAGGAAACACAAGGTCTGTTGTCTCCCCAAGTTGGCAGAGGGAGTGTAGCGCCCAGGATAACCAGGTGAAAATGGGTTACAAAATCGTGGGATGATTTAAAGTAGAAAAAATGAACAGGTGGGTGTGGCCACATAAAAACATATTTTTAACATTTCCTGTACACTTTTTTGAAAATAAAATAAATACATCTTCCTCCAAGTGTAATCATAATAACTGATGTTCATGTTTTAGGAGGTAAAACATCTCTAAAATGAATATAAAATATATACTGAATCAAGTAAGCTTAAAAACTGTCAGTTGAAAAACAACAGCCTTAGTAAAATGACCCCAAACATGTTTGTGAAGTGAAATATCCCTTTAATAATATTAAGACATGCTCAAAACAGTGGTTATAAATCATCTCAAACTTTTAAAAGTAGCCTAATAAGTGTAAATACAGAATGCAAAAAAATATATATTATATATATATATATATATATATATATATATATATATATATATATATATATATATATATATATTAGGGGTGCAACATATCGAACCGAATATCGAAAATCGAATCGAACCGAGAAATATCAAACCGAATGACCCTGTACCGAACAATACAATACAATACCACTCCACATCCACATTCCCTTGGAACCCCCTCAAGGACCCCTAGGGGTCCGCAGAGCCCACTTAGAGAACCACTACCCTAGAAGTTGGGTACCGTATTGTTCAAAGTTAAAACAAAAAAATACATAGTTATAAAAATACATTTATAAATCGAGGACATTTCTGTTTATTTTTTGTATCAAAAAAGTATCGAACCGTGACACCAAAATATCGAACCGAACCGAACCGTGAATTTTGCACAAGATAATATGTCAGTAGATTAACAACAATAAAACAATATAACAAAAAGCATAGGAATATCAATCAAGAAAAACAATAACATAGGGCTTCAGTGGTTAATCAAATTGACCAATGATCGATAAAGTTGATTAAAAAAATCTACTAGAATGCTTTTGCATTGATTCCTTGTATATAAATAAAATAAAAAGTTCTGGATTTCTGCTCAGGGGTGGGATTCTGTATATTTCCAAATAATTACCTGGGCGCTTAATTTGCTATATCGATTTGAACCCCTGTGGTTAAAATAACCAGGTGGCTATTTGGTGTCAGACCTTGGCTGGTATTTGGTGCCCACCAGCAATTTGCCCCCTTCTATGTTCGGTTCACACCGGTTGTGGTGGGCCGGTCTGGGCCAAGATACCAAGATGACAAGTAGCTTAAACAATGGACTTCTCATGGCAGTGGTAACGATTCAAAGTCAGGTCGTAAATGACAGTGTTCCCAGCTTGAAGCATCCAGGGGCTGCAGCAAAAAATAAACGCCAGAGGTCGGGAGTGCTGAGGCACGACGGGCCGGGCGCTGCCATACACATTACATGACAGACTGTCTTTACACTAGAAATACACAACAGACTGGCTTCATGCTAGAAATGTATGACACTGTATTTATGCTAGAAATGTATGACACTGTATTTACGCTAGAAATGTATGACACTGTATTTATGCTAGAAATGTATGACACTGTATTTATGCTAGAAATGTATGACACTGTATTTACGCTAGAAATGTATGACACTGTATTTACGCTAGAAATGTATGACACTGTATTTATGCTAGAAATGTATGACACTGTATTTATGCTAGAAATGTATGACACTGTATTTACGCTAGAAATGTATGACACTGTATTTACGCTAGAAATGTATGACACTGTATTTACGCTAGAAATGTATGACACTGTATTTATGCTAGAAATGTATGACACTGTATTTATGCTAGAAATGTATGACACTGTATTTACGCTAGAAATGTATGACACTGTATTTACGCTAGAAATGTATGACACTGTATTTATGCTAGAAATGTATGACACTGTATTTACGCTAGAAATGTATGACACTGTATTTACGCTAGAAATGTATGACACTGTATTTACGCTAGAAATGTATGACACTGTATTTACGCTAGAAATGTATGACACTGTATTTACGCTAGAAATGTATGACACTGTATTTACGCTAGAAATGTATGACACTGTATTTACGCTAGAAATGTATGACACTGTATTTACGCTAGAAATGTATGACACTGTATTTACGCTAGAAATGTATGACACTGTATTTATGCTAGAAATGTATGACACTGTATTTACGCTAGAAATGTATGACACTGTATTTACGCTAGAAATGTATGACACTGTATTTACGCTAGAAATGTATGACACTGTATTTACGCTAGAAATGTATGACACTGTATTTACGCTAGAAATGTATGACACTGTATTTATGCTAGAAATGTATGACACTGTATTTATGCTAGAAATGTATGACACTGTATTTACGCTAGAAATGTATGACACTGTATTTATGCTAGAAATGTATGACACTGTATTTACGCTAGAAATGTATGACACTGTATTTATGCTAGAAATGTATGACACTGTATTTATGCTAGAAATGTATGACACTGTATTTATGCTAGAAATGTATGACACTGTATTTATGCTAGAAATGTATGACACTGTATTTACGCTAGAAATGTATGACACTGTATTTACGCTAGAAATGTATGACACTGCATTTATGCTAGAAATGTATGACACTGTATTTACGCTAGAAATGTATGACACTGTATTTATGCTAGAAATGTATGACACTGTATTTACGCTAGAAATGTATGACACTGTATTTATGCTAGAAATGTATGACACTGTCTTTACGCTAGAAATGCACAACAGACTTTCTTTACGCTGGAAATAAATGACAGATTGGTGCTGCCAGCGCCAATGTCTCTGTGACTCTCTCTGTGGACATGGCCCCTAAGAAAATAATCGGTAGTTTCAGTCCAATATTCGACTGATTTGAGGCCTAATCACTGTCATCAGCATAGATGAATGTGTCTCCAGTATCAAGTCAGACCGGAGTGATGCCACCTGAGTTAAATTCTTTGTAGACCCACCTCCTCATAATGGTGGTATTCTGTCTCTACTCTGGGTCCCTCTGGTTGATCTATCTCTTCATAATGGTGGTATTCTGTCCCTTCAGAACCAACACGGTTATAAACAACGACATCTTGTAGATCTATCCTCTGGTATGGTGTCTCTTCACCACCAGGTCCAGCTTCAGAAGCTCCTTGTTGACCTACATCGTCATACAGGTGGTTTTCTTCTTCTTCACTGGGTCCAGCAGCTTCAACAGCAAACTGAGCAACATTATTATAAACTATGTCAACGTTCTCTTGTCTGACGTTATAATAAACCACCTCAACGTTCTCCGCTCCTGATCTCTGCCCTCTGGTGGCCTGGAGAAACACAGCAGCATCCAACTTTAACTTACTGGATCAGATCAGGTTCTCTTCAATTAAAAACAGTATAACTACTTCATTTACATCTCACAACTACTTCATTTACAATCCATAACTTCTTAATTTACATTCCAATCTTGTATTAAATAAAGATTTACTGTATAAAGATATATAATTAGCCTACCCTCCAGAAGCAATAGAGGACACTGATCACTGTCAACAGCACCAGTACTGTGATTGTAACTGTAACCGTGATGTTAGATGCTGGATTAGAAGCTGTGGGAGAAACATGTTGGAACATCACCATTAAAACAGATATTTATTTTCTAACTTGATATTATTCATACAATTGATAACATTCTATTTATGAATTAATGATAATTTTCAAGTGTGCGTTTTTGGTTGAGATTCATATTTTATCTGAATTTCATTCAGGTTACCTGTGACAGTGAGAGAGAAAAGCTCGCTCTCAGAGGTGTGGTGATAATAAAAGTCACGATATAAACTACCAACGTGATAAACACAGCTGTAGTTTCCTTGGTGGGTGTGGTTTGCTGCAGGAAACAGGAAGTGGGCAGAGTAATTGAAAGCTGGCAGGGTGTAGGTGTGTGTTGCGTTGGGTCCAGTGAAGGTGAGGTTGAAAGAGCCTCCTGGGTACGGTTTCTGGATGGAGCAGCTGATGGTGAAGTTGGAACCCTCCAACACCTGCTGCCCTTGCTGCTGGCCCTCGGAAACCTCCTTTATGGAGGGGAAGAGGCTGATGATTGGCTTAAACCAAAGATCTGTAAGTTAGAGCAGTGAGCTGCAGTGTGATCACATGACTTCAAGTTATTCTCAAGACATACAGACATTGTTAAAGTCTTCCAGCATGTGGCCTGTAGACCCATTCGCAATTTGGTGTTAGGGGAGCTTCTCACTGGAACTGAGTTAGTCCCTTGACATGAAAAATCACAGAGGTGCTCGTTCACCAACGAAACTACAGCTGTGTTTATCATATCAATGAGGACTTTCATCATAACTTTGCCTCTGAGAGTGAGCTCTTCTCTCTCATTGTAACAGGTAACCTCAATGAAATCCAGATTCAATATGAATCTCAATGGCCAAATCAAATATGTCTGCCATCGGCTATAATGCAAATCAATTTTTTTTGTTTCTAGGTGTATATGCACATGCAATACCTCCATTCTGACTAATTGGGGTGTGGGAAATTCATTTTTGACATTGTATTGACCATTTTGGATGATTTGGACCTTGAAAGGTCATGGTTATGGTAATTTTTCTATTCCGAAGACTGTGGCCATAGCTTTTGTTAGGAGTAAAAACAGGTGCAATATTATGTCTAAATCAACTAATTCTGACATGTACAATTCCTTAAGTGTGCCTACCATGCAATGGCAAAACACTTATTGTAATCCGCCATACTTAGTTATATGCAGTACATATACTGTGTATATAATGTCACCACAAATTTCAGCACATAATAACTGCCGCACAATTTACGCCAACCCCGCAATATATACCTCAATGGTTACCATAGACTTCCATGTAATTGTGCAATTGTGTAAAAAGTGCACGCCCATGCCTAGATGATGCACCACGTGTGTAGATGCTGTTCACAGCTTTCAAACAAAAAAATCCGCTTGGAAATCCGTTCAGGCATTCATGATTTATGGGCCATTATGTTTTCTTCAGATGTAAACAAACATGGCTGCCATGTTTGAAAGAATGAGTTGGTATGGGGGTTAAACATGCAATTTCGCGATCGCGATCATGCCTAATACATTTCTGGAGGTCCAAATTTTTTTTTTGAAAAAAATAAATTTGAAAGAAAAAAAAATATTTTTTTTCAAAAACGGCCCAAACTCGGGAAACTCGGGGTTGGCACAGCGTTGGTATCAATACAAACTCGGGAAACTCGGGGTTGGCACCAGATGTGTTAACAAATGCTAAAAATGCTAATATTAAATTGCTAATGCTAAAAATGTTAATGCTAATGTTAGACATGCTAATGTTAAAGCTATGCTGTGTAATTTGTTTAACTAGTGGTCAGTAGCGGTATTGCTTTTTTCAGCCGTTTTTCACCCAGAGTCGCCGCGGACCACCGCCGCGGACCACCGCCGCGGACCACCGGAGTGGGGCCGCAAACCACCGCGACCGATACGAATCCATAGAGGGGTAGAACGTAATTTTCTGACCAGGATTTGGGGAGTAAGAGGCAAGAATCCTTCACCATCGTAAACACTGTTGCTGAGGGAGGCTACTTCCTGAAGAGACGTCAAGACACACTGTGATTGGCCGGTAGTGTATCATGTGTGTATGATCCGCGATGTGATTGGCCAACGTATACACAACGTATACGGATGATGCAGATGACGTAATTTAGCCGCGAAATCCGGACCCCGGCAGGATCATAGAAAACGTATTTACAGAAGGCATTAGGGGCTGAAATTAACGGAGTTGGGGTTCTAAAACTTAAGCGATTTAATAGTTAGGACAATTTTAAGATTAATTTTATTAAAAAAGTTACATAGTATGGCTTTAATGCTAGCTAATGATAAAAATGCTAATGTTAATGTTAAAATGCTAATGCTAGCTAATGCTAACAATGTTAATGCTCTTGCAAAAAAATGCAAAACATTCTAATGCTAATGCTGATGTTAATGTTAATGCCAAAAAAATCTAATGCTAACACCAACCTCTACACAAGGTTGCAAACACTTAGCTCGCTGCAGGCACACTTAAAATTTCTTAGACATTTTCTTTTCTAGTTTTTGATATTGTTTTGACCATTAATAACTCTCCTACTGCCAGATTATTTATTTATTTATTGGGTCTGGCGCCATCAAAAAGCGGCTTACCTTTGCGACGTTATAGTAGATAGACAGACAGACATTTATTTATTTATTTTTTATTTTTTTGGTTGTGCAATAGTGCACTTTGGTCTGCCAGGCAGCAGAGGGCGGCGTCATGCGAGAATGAATGTGAATTTGCCTGTTATGTGTTGAAGAAGAAGAAGACCAGTCACTGGCCACAGAGCCTTACAGCCGGAGGAAATCAACAAGGAAGTGAATTGTTCTCCGTTGATCTAACGCATAATGGATTTTTTACACCATCACCGCGGAAAATGTGTTTACAGTAGACGGCCGCGCGACCCCTCATCAGCTTACAGTCATCAGACGAACGAACCGAACGAGCGCCGTATTGGCATCGAGGTTCTGTAAAAAATGGGGCGAACGTTAACGTTCAAAGCGTGGGAAGAGTTAAGGATCATCTTGTCTTTGTAATGGTCAAAACAATGTAAAACATGAATCAGAATTGGTTAATTTAGACCTATTGCACCTGTTTTTACTCCTAACAATGGCCACGTTATGGCCATGGTCTTCGGAATAGCAAAATGACCATAACCATGACCTTTCAAGGTCCAAATCATCCAAAATGGTCAATGAATTCCCCACACCCCACTTCAGAATGGAGGTATCACATGTGCATATACACCCAGAAACAAAGAAAAAAAAGTTTAATTAAGTGTGCCTGCCATGCAACGCAATGGCAAAACACTTATTGTAATCCGCCATACTTAAGTAAGTACATAATGTCGCCACAAAATTTCGGCACGTAATAAGTGCCGCACGATTTACGCCACCGCCGCAATATATACATCAAAACGTGCTGCTCGGCCGGGAATGGGGTGCTATTACTTTCTTTCCGATCCGCGTTACCATTGCGACGTATTTCGCAAAAAACGACGCCAAAAAACCCCATTGACTTAGAATGGGGGAAACTTCGGCACGTAATAACTGCCGCACGATTTACGCCACCCCCGCAATATATACATCAAAATGTGCGGCTCGGCCGGGAATGGTGTGCAATTACTTTTCTTTCCGATCCGCGTTACCATGGCAACGTAATTCGTAAAAAACTAAGCTCAAAACCCCCCATTGACTTTGAATGGGGGACTCCCCATAAAAACCCAGAAACTTTGGCCCCACATTACTCTGACATACTTTTGCCTAGCAACGTCACTTAAACTTTAAAATGCACACACAACTTTGGTCTTTTTCCGACCAATAGGGATGAGCTGTAATTGGTTAAGCCCCGCCCCCTCTGTAAGAGGAAGTGCCCTTCGCCAAACAGGAAGTGCCTCTACATCTCATGAACCGTTTGTCGTACAGACGCACGGATGGCGTCATATGACTTGATTAAGAGTCCTTAAGCTTAATTGGTGCTTCCTGCGCCAAACAGGAAGTGCCCTTCGCCAAACAGGAAGTGACCCTTTTTCTCATGAACCCTTTGTCGTACAGACGCACGGATGGCGTCATATGACTTGATTAAGAGTCCTTAACCTTAATTGGGGCCTATTTCGCCAAACAGGAAGTGCCCCTCACCAAACAGGAAGTGACCCTTTATCTCATGAACCGTTTGTCGTACAGACTTGTGGGTGGTGTCAAATGCTAATGCTAACAAATGCTAATGCTAACACATGCTAATGCTAACAAATACTAATGCTAACAAATGCTAATGCGAACACATGCTAATGCTAAAGATGCTAATGCTAACACATGCTAATGCTAAAAATGCTAATGCTAAAAATGCTAATGCTAACAAATGCTAATGCTAACACATGCTAATGCTAACAAATGCTAATGCTAACCAATGCTAATGCTAACAATGCTAATGCTAACAAATGCTAATGCAAAAAATGCTAATGCTAACACATGCTAATGCTAACACATGCTAATGTTAATGTTAAAAATGTGAATGCTAAAAATGCTAATGCTAACACATGCTAATCCTAACAAATGCTAATGCTAAAAATGCTAATGCTAACACATGCTAATGTTAACAAATGCTAATGCTAATACATGCTAATGTTAACAAATGCTAATGCTAACACATGCTAATGCTAACACATGCTAATGCTAACAACTGCTAATGCTAACCAATGCTAATGCTAACACATGCTAATGCTAACCAATGCTAATTATAAAAATGCTAATGCTAATGCTAACAAATACTAATGCTAACACATGCCAATGCTAATGCTAACAAATGCTAATGCTAACGCATGCTAATGCTAACAAATGCTAATGCTAACAAATGCTAATGCTAACAAATGCTAATCGTAACAAATGCTAATGCTAACAAATGCTAATGGTAACAAATGCTAATGCTAACAAATGCTAATAAAAATGTTAATGTTAAAGCTAATGATAAAAATGCTGATGTAAAAAAATTCTAATAATGATGTTAATGTTAATGCAAAATGCTAATACTAACACCAACTGCTATACAAGGTTGCACACACTTAGCGAGCTGCAGGCACACTTAAAATTTCTGAGAAATTTTCTTTTCTAGTTATTATTAAGTGTGCCTGCCATGCAACGCAATGGCAAAACACTTATTAGTGTGGTTGCCCAACAGGGCAACACACTATAGTTCTAGGGAAACTTTATTTTTTTCTTTACTAACTAGGGTAACCAAAAGTTTGACCGCTTTCTTCGCCCACAGTTTTTGCGCCACACATTCGCGCCATATGTCAAATCGACCGGCTTCATCGGGAATCGTGTGCTATGATTTTGCTAAGAGAAAAGTTGTATAGTTTAATTGATATTAATTTATTAGTGAATTAATTTTCCCCATTGACTTATAATGGGAATCGCAAAAACTCATATTCAATTATTTTTCTCTCGCAAACCATAGGGGCTACAGTTTCAGAACTTGGAGAGGAGGTTCAAAATGCATACAAGGATTAACTGAAAAATAATTACATCATTTGGCCTCATGGTGGCGCTATAACAGCCCACTTTACGTGAATTCCTTTTTCCCTGGATTCCTTGATTCATGACGCATCTCCCCATATAGGCCCCGCCCATTTGCGTCAGGATAGATTTTCTGCCATTTTGAATTTTCCTACATATTTTCTCCAAATGTCACAAAAATCAGTACACATGATCTCTGGACCCATGCGATGAACATATTCAAGCGATATTTCGATAGTCCATACCGTTCGTCCGTAACAGGCTTCCAAAGCTAGCGGGAGGGGCCCGTTTTGAAAAAAATAGCCATAAATCCGGAACGAAACATCGAGTCAACACCACATTTTAACCACTAGTCGGGGGTGGTATACTCAACAAATCCTCAAAAGCATTTCCATTTCGACCCATAGGGGGCACCGGGGCGGGCAACCACACTCGCAATTTCCCAAATTGCACATTTTCTAGTTGTAATCCGCCATACTTAATTAAGTAAGTAAGTAATTATTTCGCCACAAATTTCTGCACGTAATAACTGCCGCACAATTTACACCACCCACGCAATATATACATCAAAACGTGCGGCTCGGCCGGGAATAGGTTGCTATTACTTTTCTTTCCGATCCACGTTACCATTGCGACGTAATTAGCAAAAAACGACGCCCAAAAACCCCATTCACTTAGAATGGGGAAAATTTCGGCACGTAATAACTGCCGCACGATTTACGCCACCCCCGCAATATATACATCAAAATGTGCGGCTCGGCCGGGAATGGTGTGCTATTACTTTTCGTTCCGATCCGCTTTACCATGGTAACGTAATTCGTAAAAAAATATGCTCAAAAACCCCCATTGACTTTGAATGGGCGACTCCGAAAAAACCCCAGACACTTTGGCGCTGCATAACTGCCATACTTTTGCCTAGCAACGTGATTTCGTTTTTCCGGCCAATAGGGATGAGCTGTAATTGATTAAGCCCCGCCCCCTCTGTAACAGGAAGTGCCCTTCGCCAAACAGGAAGTGCCTCTACATCTCATGAACCGTTTGTCGTACAGATGCGTGGATGGTTTCATATGACTTGATTAAGAGTCCTTAACCTTAATTAGGGCCTATTTCGCCAAACAGGAAGTGCCCCTCACCAAACAGGACGTGACCCTTGATCTCGTGAACCGTTTGTCGTACAGACGCGCGGGTTGCGTCCAATGACTTGATTAAGAGTCCTTAACCTTAATTGGGGCCTATTTCGCCAAACAGGAAGTGCCCCTCACCAAACAGGAAGTGACCCTTGATCTCGTGAACCGTTTGTCATACAGACGTGTGGGTTGCGTCAAATGACAAGATTAAGAGTCCTTAGCCTTAATTGGGGCCTATTTCGCCAAACAGGTAGTGCCCCTCACCAAACAGGAAGTGACCCTTGATCTCGTGAACCGTTTGTCGTACAGACGCGCGGGTTGCGTCAAATGACAAGATTAAGAGTCCTTAACCTTAATTGGGGCCTATTTCGCCAAACAGGAAGTGCCCCTCACCAAACAGGAAGTGACCCTTTATCTCGTGAACCGTTTGTCGTGCAGACGCGTGGGTGGTGTGAAATGACTTGATTAAGAGTCCTTAACCTTAATTGGGGCCTATTTCGCCAAACAGGAAGTGCCCCTCACCAAACAGGAAGTGACCCTTTATCTCGTGAACCGTTTGTCATGCAGACGCGTGGGTGGTGTGAAATGACTTGATTAAGAGTCCTTAACCTTAATTGGGGCCTATTTCGCCAAACAGGAAGTGCCCCTCACCAAACAGGAAGTGAAACTATATCTCGTGAATTTTTTGTCGTTCAGACGCGTGGGTGGCATCAAATGACTTGATTAAGAGTCCTTAACCTTAATTGAGGCCTATTTCGCCAAACAGGAAGTGTCCCTCACCAAACAGGAAGTGACCCTTTATCTCGTGAACCGTTTGTCGTACAGACGCGTGGGTGGAGCCATATTACTTGATTAAGAGTCCTTAACCTTAATTGTGGCCTATTTCGCCGAACGGGAACTGCCCCTCTCCAAACAGGAAGTGACCGTTTATCTCGTGAACCGTTTGTCGTACATGTGGGTGGTGTCATATGAAGAACCATAATGTTAAAGCTCATGCAAAAAATGCTAATGTTAAAAAATGTAACGCTAATGCTAACACCAACCGCTACACAAGGTTGCACAGACTTAGCGAGCTGCAGGCACACTTAAAATTTCTTAGAAATTTTCTTTTCTAGTTTTCATTATAGCCGATGGCGGCCATATTTGATTTGGCCATTTGTGGCACTATGGCGGACGAGCATCTGTGATTTTTCATGTCTAGGGACCCACTAACTTAGTTCCAGCGAGAAACTCCCCTAACACCAAATTGCAAATGGGTCTACAGGCCACATGCTGGATTATTACCTGAACAGATCAGCACCAGTATGAAGGAACCAGAGACTAATGTTCCACACTCCCTCAGAGAAGACTCAGAACCAACACAGGAAGCTGTAATCATCCATACAGGTTGCGTGTAACCAAGCACCCTTGTTTGATAAACAGCAGGGCCACAGTCCAGCTGTCTACACATTACAGATGCTGACTTCAGATTCTCCACCGGTGTCCACCCTACCTCAAACAAAACAAAGGGTTACATTTATTAAATTTGTTCTCCTGCTATGCCGCTAAAATGCGGAACGCCCTACCAAAGGCCTTAAAGGAGTGTAAATCCCTACCTTCCTTTAAAATCACTCTTAATAGCCACTTACAGGCAGCTGCTACTTGAAACTGGTAAAAGAAAACAAAGTCTATCCTTACCTCCCGCTGACCTTTCTATTGTAAATACTATTTATTATTGTTTTATTTGTCTCAATCAATCAATCAATCAATACCTTGTAGTTCATCCACTGGTCTCCACTCTCCCAGGTGTTTCATCTCCGGGCTACCAGCACACTTATTTTCTCCACCCCTCAACCTGATATCAGGCGCTGTACAGAGACAAGAAAGTAAGAAAGAGTACTTTAATCAAATAAAATAAATAAAAACAACGTTTTTTTATTGTGTACAATGTAAAAACTGTCAGTGGTAACTACTTTTCCAATTCAATCAAATCTACTATAACTTGTACTCCATTACATGTTGCTATATTTATTTTTATTACTTTCATTTAAAAACATTTTATGCGTGTATTTTGTTTATTATTACCCCTATCGATAAATCGGTTCACGAAGCCGAGGTCCTAGGGCTGGTGTACACAACAAATTTCCAAACCCCACTGTGTGTTCCCTGGGGGCGTGAAAAATAAGGGGGTGGGCTCTACATGTCCTCTGGGACCCCATCTACGTATGGACACCACTTGTTCGCCCATCCGTCTTACGGATGCTTTTTTATTCCATTTTATTTGTTTTAGGGTCCTATCTTGCAGTTCAAGCATATTTCCACAGGGTGGCAGGCTACTTTCCCAACCTACTGGAGGTGAACATGCAGGGGCGTCAATTGGGTATGGCAAGCTATGGCAGCTGCCATACCTTGGCTACAGGGGGGAAATAATTAAATGTACTTTTCATCGTGCCTGTTGCTAAGGTATGGCAACATGATTGGTGTCTTGCAAGACACCAGTCATGTTGCCATACCTTAGCCTTTCCTGAACTGACGCCGCTGTGAACATGTGTACACAGCCAGCATATTACTCAATGCCAAACTTTGCACACACACTCCTTGCCTGCCAATCCACAACCTCCACCCCTCCAGGGACCCCTGGAGCTCCAGGGACCCCCAGGGCTTATCTCCCGATTAGGACACTTTCCAGCATAGTGACATGCAGAACAAACTGTCCATATAGTATGGTTTACATAAAAGTCAGTTGTCTTTCACACACACACATATATACATATATATATATATTTATATATATATATATATATATATATATATATATATATCATTTATGTATTTCATAAATATTTTTCATCACAATTGGGTTTGTGGGGAGCCATCCCTGCTTCAAGCTGTCACAGCACGGCACCAACACTTCAAACTAGTTAAAAAACCCAATACAGCAGATCTACAAGCACCTCACAGATCTACAAGCACCTCGCACATGCCAGGGACAGAGTTAGGTTGGCCTGCATAAGCCTTGCTGTCAACACACTATACTACACCACTCAGGCCACCAAGCCAGGTGTGGTCAATTAGTGCCTTCTACCACTTTTTCTAGTCACGTGTTCAAATACTGGATTGTGATTGGCTTAAAACAGTAGTAAATGAGGCCACAATAGCCGGAATGTGTGAAATGCCCGGATGTACATGCAAATGAGGCACATTTCCGAGATCAATACGCGATGAACGCATCCGGGGACTTCAGGAGGGAGTCGGAACCCTATGGTCGGAACACCTTTCCCCCCACCAACAAATGACGGTCGCAGCGGTCCTTTGTTTACTAACGTGCGTACTATCGTCGCCGATTTATTTGGATCCAATGCAATCCGCCAACTTTAAAGCCCCTTTTCTCTGAACCTATGCCTTTCTGGAAGCGAACAGCCTCTATTTACGGCCGGAACGGTGCTTTTAACTGACGTTAGCTTAGCTGTAAGCTAGGCGACCGAGTATTTCCCGGTGAATCTGTGCGCAAAGGTGGGGGCTTGGGAGTGTGGGGGTCTGGGGGACACGCACCACCACTGACTATTGCTGATGATGGAGAGGTTCTATAGCTTAGCCTTTATGTATTGAAAATGAGAGGCACTCTTGCCGATTTAGTAAGAGACTCGTCTCCAATTGCAAGATATTTAAAAGTTATTTGGGGCCATGATGATGATGATATCCTTTTCTTCCCACAACTAGACTAAGGATTTTATATTGTCTGTGTTATTGTTTACAACCACTGAACCACAATTATTCACGTGTGGCAAGATTCACTCGTTTTTAGTAGGCTATATAGTGTAGGCTTAGAAGAAGCCTTTTCAGAAGTTAATTTAATGATTTCCATTTAATGATTTCATTTATCCTCATCTAATGCACCGTATGCACGCTGTTTAAAGGCCGTGTAGGCTTTTCAGAAGTTAATTGAATGTTTTCCATTTGCGCTAATGCACGCAACTGTTTTCGCCAGGTTTTAAGGTCTTATTTTAGTTGTTTCTCATAAGCTCGCAACCCTCCTTGCCCATCGGCCCCCACCTTTGCGCACAGATTCACCGGGAAATACTCGGTCGCGTAAGCTAACATCTGTCTCAGCATGGAGTTGGCGCCATCTGGTGGTGAGTAGAAGATGTTGTTTGTGGCACTATTTGTTGTTATGGCGGAAGTTTTATAGGCAATAATGATTGTAACTTAAGATCCTTGCAAGTTACAACTATGTGTTTTCTTTCATGTATATGGAAAAAAGTGGTAGAAAAGCTATTTACCACTCGGGGTCGGACATTATGCTCTGATAATGTCCTGTGTTAGGGGGTTATCGGACTCGGCTTCGCCTCGTCCGATCACCCCCTAACACAGGACATTATCAGAGCATAATGTCCTCTCACTCGGGGTAAATTGCTTACTTCTTTTGATCAGTGGCTTTTGCTTGATGAGTGGCACCAGTCTGTCTTTGTTCACTGGTCAGTCAAGTTCACTGGGAGAGAATATGTTTCAGATCAGTGCAAGTGTATTTGTTTTCCATTTTGACTTACTGTGTTTTGTTGGTACAGTATGCGTGCGACTAACATATTTCTGATAATTCCAATTTGTTTGTTGTTTAATTAGCCGGATTGTGAATGCCCTGCATTTTTCTTTCATCTTTAGAACCACACATGTGTAACAAAACAGAGTGGTGATCATTTGGTGTGGGTGAAGAGAAGAAAAACATTTCATTAAAGGAGTAGTTCACCCCCAAAGTGACTTTTTTTCTATTGAACTCAAGTCTCCATGGCGTGAGTAATACATTGAAAAAATAAGTCATTTTGGGGGTGAACTACTCCTTGAATGTCAGTTTTGTGGTGTTTTGACTGGACACCCTGAGGATATTGCCAGATAGACAGACAGACAGACAGACAGACAGACAGACAGAGAATTGTAGGCCTTGCATTTATTTGACTTGGTTCCAACAGATGGCGAAAATAGCTAATCTTCAAGCTCACAATGCCTCACTGTTTGGACAAAGAGTTGCGGCGTTACATTTTGTAAAACATGGCCTTGTGAAAATAGCAGATCTACATGCTCACAACACCTCACAACGCAGGGCGGCGTGAGCATGTAGATCTGATATTTTCACAATTTCTGCCCCTAATATTTAATTTATCATTTTAAAAGTATTAAAAAGTCCTTAAATTGTCTCTTTAGAAATGTGCAGATAGCCTCTGTACACTGTTGAGTGGAAAAACAATGTTTCACATTAAGCTAAACATTTGGGACCACCCAAGATCATTTGGAGACCCCTCTAGGGGTCCCATAGTTGAACCACTGACTTATAAGGGGAGTATGGAGACCCCTATAGGGGTCCCATAGTTGAACCACTGACTTATAAGGGGAGTATATGAGGCTGGATCCGTCTGGAACACTGCACTAGGCTCTCGCCAGCTCTGTAGCTCTCCACACTTGAACAGTTGTGTCCTTAAATTCAATTATAATAATTAACCCCTGTGTATACGGGCAATAGTTTTACGTGACTTTGTGTACACAGCCAATAGTTTTACATGAACATGTTCAGGCTTTAGTACTGTACTGTCTTGTGTAGCCCAACAGAGCCCATCACAGCACAACACGGCCCACCAGAGCCCAATACAGCCTACCAGAGCCCAATAGACTCCAGCATACCTAAGTCCAGCCCAGTCCTGCCCAATAGGAGTATAGACCAGGGAAGGGGGGTAGTTAGATGACTCCACCAGGCCATTACAGTGACTGTAATGGCAGACCAGGGTAGACAGGACTGCACCAGACTCCACCAGGCTGCTCCATGCTCCAGCCAGCTCTGTAGATCCTGTGTACACGGCACACCTAACTCGAAAGGTCAAGGAAAAGGGTCGTTTTAGGCGTCAAAACAGGCCCTTTGTCCTTAAAATGAATAAAAAAATCAAAAAAATATGTTTTGTTTCAGGCAGGACACACGTTTCATATTTGAAGCATGCCCGATCTGATGGAATGGGTTTCGTGTCTCTCCGACACTTTGAACCCTTTACGATTGCGAAAAAGACACCGAAACCCGGATTTTTGTCCTTAAAATCAACAAAAAAATCTAAAAAAATCCGTTTGTTTTACGCAGGAAACACTTTTCATATTTGAAGGATGCCTGATCCGATGGAATGGGTTTCATGTCTCTCCGACAATTTTAACCCTTTATGATTGCGAAAAAGACACGAAATTTGCACGCCACCAACACGATTACACATTCTTTCGGATAAAATACACTTATTCTGACTTACTTTTTGACGCTGAATCCAACAAACCCGGTCTCGTGTCTCTACGACACTCCTAACTCGAAAGGTCAAGGAAAAAGCCACTGTGTACACGGGCAATAGTTTTACATGACTTTGTGTACACGGCCAATAGTTTTACATGAACATGTCTAGGCTTTAGTACTGTACTGCCTCGTGTAGCCCAACAGAGCCCAGCACAGCACAACACGGCCCACCAGAGCCCAATACAGCCTACCAGAGCCCAATAGAGTCCAGCAAACCTAAGTCCAGCCCAGTCCTGCCGAGTAGGAGTATAGACCGGGGAAAGGGGGTAGTTAGATGACTCCACCAGGCCATTACTGTCCAGATCTGGCTTGAATAGGCCAGACCAGGGTAGACAGGACTGCACCAGACTCCACCAGGCTGCTCCATGCTCCAGCCAGCTCTGTAGATCCTTGCACATGCGATTAACCACTGTGTACACGGGCAATAGTTTTAAGTTTTACATGAACCCTCAGAGGGACACTGTGGGCTTATCAAGTGGTCCATGGCCGGTTCTCAAAGTGAGGTCGGGGGGCCCACAGTGTCCCTCTGAGGGGACACGGCACAGACTGTGTACACGAAGGGCAGGAGCAAGTGTTCAAGTCCCATAGAATCTATGGGAAATGTACACAGGCGTGTACAAAGTCACCAGTAGTTTTACATGAACCCTCAGAGGGACACTGTGGGCTTATCAAGTGGTCCATGGTCGGTTCTCAAAGTGAGGTCGGGGACCCTCAGAGGGACACTGTGGGCTTATCAAGTGGTCCATGGTCAGTTCTCAAAGTGAGGTCGGGGGACCCTCAGAGGGACACTGTGGGCTTATCAAGTGGTCCATGGTCGGTTCTCAAAGTGAGGTCGAGGGACCCTCAGACGGACACCGTGGGCTTATCAAGTGGTCCATGGTCGGTTCTCAAAGTGAGGTCGGGGGAACCTCAGAGGGACACTGGTCTTATCAAGTGGGAGCACAAAGTTGGTGAGGGGGGTACTAGCTATAGTAGGATGATCAGGCTTGTCGAGGCCAAAGGGTGTACTAGAGTCTTAATAGGCACCATTAGGTTGTTCTAGGCCATTGTCTGCCCTTTAGCTGCTCACACAATGGAGACCAAACACTGTGTACAGGAGCCTTAGTTTGTGTGTACATGACCAATAGTTTTAAATGGATATTTCTAGTCCATCGCACACCGCTGCCTTGTGCACCCTTGGTTGGTTCGTCTTTGTTTGGGAAGGAGGGACTTTGAGGATGTACCTCACTTTGAGAACCGACCATGGACCACTTGATAAGCCCACAGTGTCCCTCTGAGGGTCTCCCGACCTCACTTTGAGAACCGACCATGGACCACTTGATAAGCCCACGGTGTCCCTCTGAGGGTCCCTCGACCTCACTTTGAGAACCGACCATGGACCACTTGATAAGCCCACAGTGTCCCTCTGAGGGTCCCCCGACCTCACTTTGAGAACTGACCATGGACCACTTGATAAGCCCACAGTGTCCCTCTGAGGGTCCCCCGACCTCACTTTGAGAACCGACCATGGACCACTTGATAAGCCCACAGTGTCCCTCTGAGGGTCCCCGACCTCACTTTGAGAACCGACCATGGACCACTTGATAAGCCCACAGTGTCCCTCTGAGGGTTCATGTAAAACTACTGGTGACTTTGTACACACCTGTGTACATTTCCCATAGATTCTATGGGACTTGAACACTTGCTCCTGCCCTTCGTGTACACGGTCTGTGCCGTGTCCCCTCAGAGGGACACTGTGGGCCCCCCGACCTCACTTTGAGAACCGGCCATGGACCACTTGATAAGCCCACAGTGTCCCTCTGAGGGTCCCCCGACCTCACTTTGAGAACCACCACGGACCACTTGATAAGCCCACAGTGTCCCTCTGAGGGTCCCCCGACCTCACTTTGAGAACCGACCATGGACCACTTGATAAGCCCACAGTGTCCCTCTGAGGGTCCCCGACCTCACTTTGAGAACCGACCATGGACCACTTTATAAGCCGACAGTGTCCCTCTGAGGGTCCCCCGACCTTACTTTGAGGACCGACCATGGACCACTTGATAAGCCCACAGTGTCCCTCTGAGGGTCCCCCGACCTCACTTTGAGAACCGACCATGGACCACTTGATAAGCCCACAGTGTCCCTCTGAGGGTCCCCGACCTCACTTTGAGAACCGACCATGGACCACTTGATAAGCCCACAGTGTCCCTCTGAGGGTCCCCCGACCTCACTTTGAGAACCGACCATGGACCACTTGATAAGCCCACAGTGTCCCTCTGAGGGTCCCCGACCTCACTTTGAGAACCGACCATGGACCACTTGATAAGCCCACAGTGTCCCTCTGAGGGTCCCCCGACCTCACTTTGAGGACCGACCATGGACCACTTGATAAGCCCACAGTGTCCCTCTGAGGGTCCCCCGACCTCACTTTGAGGACCGACCATGGACCACTTGATAAGCCCACAGTGTCCCTCTGAGGGTCCCCCGACCTCACTTTGAGAACCGACCATGGACCACTTGATAAGCCCACAGTGTCCCTCTGAGGGTCCCCGACCTCACTTTGAGAACCGACCATGGACCACTTGATAAGCCCACAGTGTCCCTCTGAGGGTTCATGTAAAACTACTGGTGACTTTGTACACGCCTGTGTACATTTCCCATAGATTCTATGGGACTTGAACACTTGCTCCTGCCCTTCGTATACACGGTCTGTGCCGTGTCCCCTCAGAGGGACACTGTGGGCCCCCCGACCTCACTTTGAGAACCAGCCATGGACCACTTGATAAGCCCACAGTGTCCCTCTGAGGGTCCCCCGACCTCACTTTGAGAACCGACCATGGACCACTTGATAAGCCCACAGTGTCCCTCTGAGGGTCCCCCGACCTCACTTTGAGAACCATTACGGACCACTTGATAAGCCCACAGTGTCCCTCTGAGGGTCCCCCGACCTCACTTTGAGATCCGACCACGGACCACTTGATAAGCCCACAGTGTCCCTCTGAGGGTCCCCCGACCTCACTTTGAGAACCGACCATGGACCACTTGATAAGCCCACAGTGTCCCTCTGAGGGTCCCCCGACCTCACTTTGAGAACCACCACGGACCACTTGATAAGCCCACAGTGTCCCTCTGAGGGTCCCCCGACCTCACTTTGAGAACCGACCATGGACCACTTGATAAACCCACAGTGTCCCTCTGAGGGTCCCCCGACCTCACTTTGAGAACCACCACGGACCACTTGATAAGCCCACAGTGTCCCTCTGAGGGTCCCCCGACCTCACTTTGAGAACCGACCATGGACCACTTGATAAGCCCACAGTGTCCCTCTGAGGGTCCCCCGACCTCACTTTGAGAACCGACCATGGACCACTTGATAAGCCCACAGTGTCCCTCTGAGGGTCCCCCGACCTCACTTTGAGAACCACCACGGACCACTTGATAAGCCCACAGTGTCCCTCTGAGGGTCCCCCGACCTCACTTTGAGAACCGACCATGGATCACTTGATAAGCCCACAGTGTCCCTCTGAGGGTCCCCCGACCTCACTTTGAGAACCACCACGGACCACTTGATAAGCCCACAGTGTCCCTCTGAGGGTTCATGTAAAACTACTGGTCGTGAACACCAACTAGGGCCTGTGTACATATGGCTCTCTGCTGCCCCCCATTGAGAAACTATAGACGGCACAGACCGTGTACACGAAGGGCAGGAGCAAGTGTTCAAGTCCCATAGAATCTATGGGAAATGTACGAAGTCGTGTACAAAGTCACCGGTTGGTACACGAGCCATAGTTTTTTCCATTGTAGCTCCCTACAGTGTACACGACTTTGATTATTATAATGTCATCATTAGTAATGATGAACATTACGTAATATGGTTACATACAGTATTATAATGTGTACCATACTATGTTGTTATGACAAACAGTATACATTTTATTTATTCTGACACTCTGAAACTGTGCTTGTCAGAAAAAAGTACAGCACTCCATCAACACACAGCAGATTTGATTATCAACCCATTGTGAAAGTATTTGAGCTGTAACCCCACCAATTCGCTTATAGAGCAAATAGAAGTGTAGATTATGCAGTGTCCCTCTGTTTGCCTTGAATCTAAATCCTCGTACGCCCGTGTCCTTTTTGTTGATTTCAGCTCCACGTTCAACACCATTGTTCATGTGAAGCTGATCAACACTATTGTTCATGTGAAGCTGATTCACACTAGAGCGGGAATCAGCTTGACAGGAGCTAGGTGTTAGTAGTAGTAAATGGATCTATAACTTTTTTATGTGACAGAAAACTTTCAAATGTGTGACCTTGTCTCGCTGTCTAGGCTTCTGAACACTGCATGGCGCCCCCCAGGGTTGTGTCCTATAGAGCATATTGTGAGGAATCATGGTTTGTGAGGAATCATGATAATATATATATATATATATTTTTTTTTTTAATGCAACGATTAATTAGAAAGCTTAAAAAAGGGCAGGGTACAAGACTGTGTACATCATTATTTCCAAAATTGCGGAAACTACACTCCCAGAATGCATTGCGAATGACTCTTGTTTCCTGAAATATATCCCTTAAATCACGCTCAGTTTAGTTATCCAGGCCAGCATATGGCCTGACGCTCTTATCGTCATCTTTAAAATAGTGCATCATATTTGTAAAAGAAAGACACTTGCTAGTTCTGTTGAAGTGCAATAATCCGCCGGGCAGACAGGGGGCAGTAGCTACTTCCGCGGTAACCGCAAGATACAAGAAAGAAGAAGCTCCATCAATCACAGACGTCGATTTCACCAGATGTACATTTTTAGCATTATGGGTAATACAGTTCTTCTCTGTGCGATCTTTATTAAAACATGTTTTTACTAGAACTAGAATGATTGCATACATACTCAGGGGTTCTACAGGAGCATATAGAACCATTTTACAACCACAAGCCTACTGGTAAGTGTTCATTGAATTGTTACGATTGTATGGCTGATAATGAAATCCCCTATGGGGTAAATGAATGGGAAGTTTACTTCCGACACCTCACTGCAATGCTCTATCTCCACTGTATTATACACACATTTCTGTCAGTCACACTCTAGATCAGTTTTGTTGTATAAAGCTAGCCTTACATCTAACAACTTTGAAAAGATTTCTCAGTTGTAATAAAATCAAGACGAGTCGCGGCGCGCTCCCGTGATTCGGTCGTTACTCAATCATTAAGTGTGAGGTAGTGGTCCGACTCGATTTTTACCCCGACATGAGCCCCAGAGAATATCAAACTGGTTTGATATTTTCACAAATCGGGGCTGAGTCTGAATGAATAAAATGACATAACAACCAAAACAGAACGTTATAGTGAGCAAAAAGCCATTCATTCCCCAAGACGCTGAGCTGCCAGACTCGTCGCTATACTAGTAGCTGTTGGTGCGGCTGCGACAGCCCTTTATTTCACTGTGTATCATAATAGTAGTCTACATTCAGAGCCGTCTGGGAGAAATGCGAGCCCCCCCCCCCCCCCCCCCCCCCGCGTAGCACGGGTGCGATTGTTTGCGTGTACGATTTTCAGTGGCTGTGCATCTATAAATGCAATGGAATTATGCAGCAACTCTACCTCTAAAACGGTAAGACATGTTTATTCTGCTGCTTTTAATGTACACGGCCACAACGGATAAAGTCACTATGAGGACACACACACACACCACCGCTCACTTCAAAATTTGTTTGATTTTTCCCCCTTCTCCATCAGCATACAGTATCATTCGACAGTCCAGTAACTACAAGCCCTGGCTTCTCTATCCCACAAAAACATCAATCAATCATGTAGCCACATGTATCACAGTCAAGCTCAAATTATAAATCACAATAGTGTAGCATATGCCCAAAGATGGTGTATGAAACAACAGAGACGTCCATACATTAGCATAATGACTAAATAGTGTGGTCTCACACCGTCTCAGTTGTTATATGAGATACATAAAGGTTTCCTGTGCAAATAAGCAGAAAAGCTTACTCGGATCTCCTTTTAGTTGACCTTGTACCAGTGAACTGTACTGTCATGAACCTTTTCCTATGCAAACCTCTTCAATCAATCAATCAACCAATCAATCAATCAATCAGGGATAGATACTGATAGGTATTTTGTCATGGTTCATATCATCTTTTTATCAATACATATTGATAAACACCTGACCCTAAGACACAGTGACTGTGTCCTGTCATATAATGTCATGTACAGTACCCACAAGGTCTTCGTCTGGTAGAAATCAGGCCTTATCAACTGCCTGGAGCCTGTACCTAAACAATGAGAATTGTTTTGGTATTCTAAGGCTCAGCTTGGGACATCTGGTGTCATCCAGAAGGACATCTCTTCCCCCCAGTAACCTACTGTATATGGACTCTTTGTCTTGTCATTCGTGGACAAGAAACATATCCTATGAACTCTTGAAACGTCATACTGACTGACCAAATGACCATACATGAACTCATGTCAAAACATAATTTGTCAGAGAGAGCACGAACCATTGATTATTCTGTTGTACCTTTGTCTTGAATACTCTCTCTCCATAGTAAAACATTCCATTCTCACTCTGATCACTCTCCTGTATTATTTCTGTGTAATGGATTATTGTATCTCATATGGGAATAAGAAGGTGTTGTTGTTTACAAATAATATATTCATCAGATACCACCTTAACTCTGCTGCCGCACGGAAGCGCTCCAACACAATAGTGCACGAGTTCTTTTAGAGTTTTACTAGTATCTAGGGTTGCCAACCGTCCCGTATTGGCCGGGACGCCCCGTATTCTGACTGAAAGAGGCGCGTCCCGTAAGGGACGTCGCTTGTCCCGGTAAAGGGACTATGCACATAAAATATATATTTTTCTGTGCGTGCGCCAGGCATCGTCTGCCTGCCTTTGTATGTGTGTGCTGTATGTGAAGGGCTCTAGGACCCTGGGGGTGCCTCGTCACGTACGTGCGTGCTGCGCCAGTCCTTGTGTAACATGAACTCTGCTGCTGTGCGTTGTTGAATGCGAGCCAGCGCGGGCGACACAAAACTAAAGTTGCAACTAACATTTCTCTACCGAAAATTAGTACCTGCATGTGAGATGAGGTTTGTTAGACAAAGCTCGTTTTGCCCCAAAACTGTGGGACTGAGAAGAATGAGTCTCATCTGCAGCAGGTGAGCTGTGTGTGTCTGTGTGTCTGTACCATACTCTGTACTCTGTACTCTGTATGTGGCAAAATGCTATAATACTATGGGTTCTTGAGAATCTGGATGTTGAAGAGCTCCAAGCAGATTACTTGTTCCCCCTTTCTCTGTAGCAGTATATTGTTGACCAGTGGTCATTTTAGCCCAAGACCAAAAGAGAAATGAAACATTTACCCAAACTAGTGAAAATAGCAGATCTACAAGCTCACAACACATCACTATGCACAGCTGTTGTGAGCTTGTAGATCGGCTATTTTCACTACTTCTTATATATGTGTTTTCCAATTTATGAAATGTCTTAGATTTCCATTTGAGTTATTCATAAAATTACTAAATCATGAAAACAAAATGTAGGAAACAAAAAATTAAAGGACCCATAAAAATAATTCTGTGACTCACAAATGGGACCCAGTGTTTGGGGACCAGTGTTAGACTATGTACAGTAGGCCATATGCCTCAGTTGAAGTGTATCTTAGTAAAATGTAGGTCTACATGGCAAGCCATGGGTTTATTATAGGCTATATCTGGTGTATGGTTGAAGCATTTAATTTCCTTATGATTATGATATGTATGCAATGTTACAGTAAGTGTAACCTGATGCAGATGTAGCCTGATGCAGATGTAAGACCTGTTGTGTTTGTAATGTATTGTGTGTTATACTGTAGGTATAACTGTCTGAGTGTCTGTGACTGTACCGTAGGTATAACTCTCTGAGTGTCTGTGACTGTGCCAAAATGCAGTTTTCTATGCATTTCAGGCGTGTTGAGTCTGTTGACCCCCCTCAAAATATATATATTTTTTCGGCCACCCACCTTCGGCGGGCGGCCAGAAGGTGTCCCTTATTTGAGTCTCTGGGAGTTGGCAACCCTACTAGTATCCACTAATGTTTCTTCAAAGTGTAACCAGTCATTACAGACAGCAACGTTAGCTTAGCTTAGCTCATGTGAATATCTTTTGTTTACAGTTGATCCTCTGGTGCCCCCCTGGTTGTTGATGCCCTGTGCTGCCACATCAAGCCCTATTATAATCTGGCCCTGGCTATCAATCAGACACTGACAACTACATTATTCCAAACATTCGAAGTTGATAATAAGTTGATAGTGTAGCAGGACGGGCGTGAGTTCCCACGGCCCGTCCTCCACCTTATCAGTGAACTAATCGGTATCAGTATTAAAGCGGTGCATTTCCGGGCCGCGTTAGCTGTCTGTCTCCCCGTCTGCTGTGGGTGCCACGCCATGCTGGCCTCAGTGTTTGTATTAAAGTTTGGCTTTCCAAACCGGGCTGGCCCATCGGGCTACAGCCCATGTTCGATTCTCTTCAGCGCAGGTACGTCTCTTCGTCTTGTTGTTTAGGAGATCTCCTGCACTGCTCTGTTCTGGACTTGAACTTGAACTTGACTATTGTTTTCACTCGCAGCTAACTAATGGCTACAAACGCTCTTGTTGAGCTTCTGCACTGGTGTGCGAGGATAACTCACCACGCACATTAGGTAAGTTGGTGATCCTCCCTCTCTGCAGCATTGTTTATTCCGGTGTCTTCACCAGAGTATAAACGTGGGCTTAATTTGTAGTTCAGTTATCCTTCCTACCTGGTCTCCGCCGCGGTGAGCATTGTAATCTGCGCAGTGCGCTCGGCTCGTCACAACACGGTAGATTTATTCAATGTCCTCTCTCTGCTCTTGTCTCTGAACGTTCATATTAATTATAAATAGAGTTTAACATGGCCGCTTGTCCCTTCAGGGCCAGCGACACAGTACTGCTGCTTTGCGGGGAGTTATACTCCAGACCTGAACGCACATCTGATAAGCTACCGTACTCATCCTCCCAATTCAAACCCGGCCGCTGTAGAAGTGGTTAAAGTAGCATGAAACCCCGCCTCTAATTTGTTTTATGGGATTTCAGAACATGAAAAGAAATCTGAAATGTAGGCGTGGTTATCTGCCGTTGTGGGGGGAGGGGGCGGAGTAATGCGTATTCTATCAGAGAGAGACAGAGCGAAGCTGTCAGCAGTGGTCACTTGTTGCTTTTCCATTTCGGATTTTTTTTTTTAAACCAGCCATTGGAAGTGTAAAAAGTATAAAGATTCGGCAACTCCATGTTCTATAACCAATGAAAATGTGCAGGTATTTTACAAACAAGCTGTCTGAGCTTTTATCCATGGCCAAACTTTCTCCAGCTCTGGACCACGGAACCAGTGAAGAATAGACGCTAGGCTAGTGTTACCGGCCTCAGACCTAGGGGTAATCTGGGACGGTACAAGCGATGCACAGGCAAGATGCACTGTGTATCTGTAAATGACGAGGAACAGACGCAGTTATAACGTGTTGCTTTGCTCAGCCAGCAGCGTTTTATTACTCACTCAATAGGTATCAAAATATTCAATAATCATTTCAAAATCTCAATAATATCACCATAATCACAATATCATCATAACATCTCAGCATCAGTTCAATATCACAATATCTTCTCAATATCACAATATACTGTACTGCAATATCACCATAACATGTCATTTCAGGTTTTCCCATTATCAAAATACAGTGTAACAGTCCAACAGACTCTTTTAGTTCACATTTGGTCAGAAAACACAATACTTGCAAAAAAAGTAGTGCTCCTTTAAGTTCACCATAACTCAACATTACAGTAACCCAAACCTTATACAGATTCTCTTCATAAAACGAAAATAAAGTGCAAAACAATACACCTGGTGTATGTGTGTGTGTGTGTGTGTGTGTGTGTGTGTGTGTGTGTGTGTGTGTGTGTGTGTGTGTGTGTGTGTGAATCCTTTCTCCCATAAACAAACTTAATACTGTAGTTAGTCATCAGCTTCCATAAACAAAACAATAATACAGTTCCCAAATCTATACTCTTTCATTACATTCATATCATTAGCTCAAATTCACAGTGTAAACAAATAGAACACGACGTTCTTATCGACACACGCACGCGCACGTGCACGTGACCCACGTGTGCTCCCTGTATGGAGTAGAGTGGAGAATCTACCTGGCAGCAGCCATTATCAAACAAATCACAAAACAATAAAACTACTGGTCCAAACTCACTTCTTGTACACTCAAAACGTCACCAAACATGTCACTGACAGTTCACAGTAGTTTTAAACATCTTTAGGAATGTTTATAAAGGTTAAATTAATACCTGTAAATGACGAGGAACAGACGCAGTTATAACGTGTTGCTTTGCTCAGCCAGCAGCGTTTTATTACTGACTGCGCATGCGTGGGGCCAAGACTATACTGTTTCCTCAGGTCATTCACAGCAGCGCGGGAGCGCCATCTACTGACTGGGAAGTCTAATAAGATGGGAAATCCCATAGTAAAGTGTCAGATAATGTTGAGAATAGTTCAGATAACTTAAAAAATGGGGGGTGACTGTTTTAATGAAAACTATAAATAGAGGCATTTTCTGAACCCTCTACACTCTCCCCTGCTTTAAGAGATGTCTCCTGACATCTAGAACTAAACCCAACAAGCAGTCTAGTCAGGTAATAGTCTGGGAAAAGTCATCAGTCTGGTCTGTGCAGTGTCTGGTAAGTTGTGTCGGGGTCAGGGGTTAGTCAATGTTGATCAAGTCAGTCAGTATCTGTCAAATCCAAAGTGCAAGTCTACTGTCCTATATCTAATAAGTCCATACAGTCGGGGTAGGGTAGTAGCAGGTTTCAGGTAGGACTTGGTAAGGGTTCATGGGGTAAGGCACACACGTGAACATGGCGTTTGCTCCAGGTCTCCAGGGCTGGTATGATGGCTGACCGAAATGTTCATAAGTGAATCTTTCTCTGGGTCTCACAGTCCTGGTGGACCTCCTTGCAGGTAGTCCGTCTCCATCTTGTGGCTCTGCGTCAGGTTCAACCATCTCCTCTGGCACTCCTGGGCCTGTTTCACCCTCATCATCATCCCTTACAGGTTGCTCCTGAACATTCTCAGCTGGCAGTCTATCAGCTGGTCTTGGTGCTTGTGCTGCTGCTGGTATGACAACAGGAACAGCTTCCTCTTGCTGAGGCTCGTCACCCGGTTCTGGGGCTTGTCTTAGAGGTTGGAATTCTTGTGCTACAGCTCTGAGAGTACTGTGTGGTTCAGGTTGAGGCTCCTGATGCCTGACTGTCCTCCTTGTATACACAGGTAACCGTCTGAGACTGTACGAATATTCCTCCTCTTCAGCAGAATCACCAGAATCCTGCTCAGCTGCTTCTCTGCTGTCAGCCTGTCTTTCTCTCTGTTTCTTCTGTTTCTTTTGTGCATGACAGGGCTGTTCATCGTGTTCGAATGGCAAGTCATTTACAGAGAGTAAGAGGTTACGGTGCAGCACACGGATAGTTCGGTCTCCCTTTTCAGTTTGAACTTTGTACACTGGCCCGTCTCCAATCCTTTCAATGACTCTGTGAACTTTCTCCTCCCAGTAAGCACGGAGTTTGCCAGGACCACCTCTCTCGGACAGGTTCCTGACAAGCACGCGATCTCCTGGCTCAAGTGCAATGCCTTTAACACCGCGGTCGTAGTATTTCTTCCCTTTTGCTGAGCACTTTTGGCTATTCTCTGAGGCGATCCTGTAAGCCTCTTGCATCCGAGAAGCCCACTTTTGTGCAAATTCCTGTCGACTCGACACCTCTTCATCTGTTTTCAGGCCAAAGACTAAGTCAATGGGCAAACGTGGGGCTCTACCATAGAGGAGAAAGAATGGTGAATAGCCCGTTGCTTCGTGTCTCGTACAATTGTACGCATGGACTATTTGGGGCAAATGGTCTTTCCACTCAGCTTTTCTTTCCTCTTGGAGAGTGCGGAGCATTTGTAACAGGGTTCGATTCAGGCGTTCCACCGGGTTCCCCTGGGGGTGGTACGGGGTAGTTCGAGAATGGGAGATGCCAGACAGCTGCTGGAGTCGCTGGAATAGATTATTCTCAAATTCCCGCCCCTGGTCATGGTGTAATTTCTGAGGGTAGGAGAAACGGGGAATAAAATCATTGAAGATTTTCTCAGCTGCGGTTTTGCCTGACTTATTCTTAGTTGGGTAGGCTTGTGCGAAGCGTGTAAAGTGATCTACCAAGACTAAGATATACTCAAAACCTCCTTTACTTGGCTCGAGGTGGAGATAATCAATAGAAATAAGCTCAAATGGGGCACTGGTTGTGATTGAACCCATGGGTGCTTTTTCTGGGATGGTGGGTCTTTTCTGCTTGATACAAGAGCACTGGCGAATGACATAGTCTTCTATTTCACGCTGCATGAAAGGCCAATAGAACCTCTGCCTTGCCAAGTGGATTACTTTGTCAGCTCCGACATGACCCATGTCATCATGCAGGTGTTTGAGCACAGTTGACTTCAGCTTACTGGGGAGAACGAGCTGTTTCCATTTTCCTGCCTGTCTGTACAGAATTCCTTTGTCCAGTTTGAGTCTGTTCCATTCATGTACTAGTCTCCTTGTTTCTTGTCCCATTTGTCTTTTGTCTTTGTCATTGGGGTTCCATCCCCTCCTCTTCAATGTCATCACCTCATTGATTGATGCGTCCTCCTTTTGAGCAGCTCTGATGTCCTCTGTGGTGATGGTGGGGACTGTTACAGGGGGATCATCGTCACCACCAGAGGTGAGTTGTAGTGCAGCCATCCATGGCACATCCTTCTCAGCCACAGCTTTGTTCCCCTGCCATATGGTGGAAACTACATCTGGGGGCAGAGTTTCAGTGTACTCCCCTACGTGACCCTGCAGCTGTACTGGGTAACGGGACAGTGTGTCGGCGTCAGCATTCGCCTTTCCTGGCCTGTATTTTATCGTGAAGTGGAAATCCGCCAGCTCACCCACCCAGCGATGTCCGACGGCGTTGAGTTTGGCTGTGCTTAAAACATAAGTAAGGGGGTTATTGTCTGTGTACACAGTGAATGTGGGTGCATAGTAGAGATAATCCCTGAATTTATCGCAGATTGCCCACTTCAATGCCAGAAACTCGAGCTTGCCAGAATGGAGATGGTAATTCTTTTCGGCGGGCGTGAGTGTTCTGGATCCATAAGCTATGACGCGGAGTTTACCTCCCTGCTGTTGATAGAGCACAGCCCCCAGACCTTCGTTGGATGCGTCAGTATTTAACACAAAGGGCAAATTAAAGTCTGGGTAGGCTAAAATGGGTGGATTGGTCAGCACGTCTACAAGGCGAGAGACAACAGCACTGTGTTCGGGGGTCCACTGGACAGGTGTACTAGAGGGGAGCTGGCCAGACTTTGTGACTTTTCGTTTGGCTGCGGCGTTGTTATCTTGAACAGGTCTTTGGTTGGGCTGACTGGGACCCTCTGCGAGCTTAAACAGGGGTTGTGCAATCCTTGAGAAGTCCTGTATAAAGGATCTATAATAGCCTAAGAAGCCTAATAGACCTCTGACTTCCCCCACATTCTTTGGCTCTCTCTCCTTTAGCAGCAACACCGCTTCCAGGTCTTTGGGGTCTATCTGGACACCTTCACTTGTCACTAGGCGCCCTATGTACCTCACTTGCCGTCTGAACAGCTCACATTTCTTTGCTCGTAACTTGATGCCATGCTCCCGCAGGCGACGGAGCACCCGCCTCACGTCCTCCACGTGGTCATGGAATGATTTTGAAAAGCAGAGCACGTCATCTAGATAAGGAGAGCAGCATTCGTCCCTCATGCCATCAAAGACACCCTCCATACATCTTTGAAAGGCCGCTGGTGCGTTGGTAAGGCCAAAGGGGAGGCGGAGCCATTCATACAAACCCCAAGGGGTACTAAATGCGGTCAGGTGCCTGGAACTCTCATCGACAAAGCCCTGATGGTAAGCAGAGCCCTGGTCGAGTATTGAGAACCAGGAGTAGCCCCCCAGGTTATCCAGCAGGTCTTGAATGCGTGGGAGCGGATGGCGGTCTGGGACAGTTTTGCGGTTTAGCTCCCTGAAGTCAACGCATAGACGCAAGCTCTTATCTTTTTTTCTGACACAGACCACGGGAGATGAGTACGGTGAGGTAGACTTCCTTATCCAGCCATGGTCAAGCAGGTTCTGTACATACTCTTTTACCTCTCGGTACAGGGGTTTTGGGATGGCATTGTAGCGCTTTTGGACTGGTGTCTCATCATTTAGCTGAATTTTGAGTTGCAGGTTTGGGATGCACCCTATGTCAGCATCATCTCGGGCAAAGACATCTGACTCATCATATAACATGTCTCGGGCTATGCTTTGTTCATCCTCTTCGAGGTGTGACAATTCGACAGGTGGATGCCATTTTTCTCTAGTCAGAGCGGTGCAGGTTTGAACAGTGGGACGGTTGAGGGGCTTTGGAGTGTTGGGGGAATGGTTAAGGGGTTTGGCCTCAGTGATTTCTTCAAGTGTGCCCAATATGGTTCTCTGTGACAGATAGATGTCATGTTTAGTGAAGTTCTGAATAGGGATTTTGGCCATTTTTGATGAGCCAGTGGGGACATCTACTAAAGTGGGAAAGGGGTCTAAACCCTCAGGACAGTTGTTCTCTGGGCTGGGCTCAAATAGCATTGTTCCACCCCGAGGCCATGCTCTGACTCTACACCTCACCTCACAGATCTGACCAGCGGGGATAGTCAGTCCTTTCTTTCCAACTCGCACAGTGTACGGGGGAGGGGTTTCATCAGGGGTCAGTATCTGGAGGACAGAAATCAGGGTTTCCACTGTGTTTTCACTGACACTCATGGCTTCCTTCAGTATGGCAGTCATATCCACCTGTTCTTTGTTCTCTTTGATCATTTCTGCAATGACGTTGCTACCTAAAATGGGACAGTTAACACAACTCTGACTGATCAATATGGGCACTTGTATGTCAGCGTGTCCATGGCTCTCACTGCATATCTGTAAGTCAACATAAGCCCATCCATCAAAGGGAACCGCCGAGCCATTTGCTGCAGATATTTCGAGGGGTTGATCTGGGAATAGGGATGAGAGTGGCTGAATTTGGACACTGGGCAACGCTTCCTCTACCCACGCCCTCCCCACCATGGTGACCTGTGCCCCTGAGTCAAGCAGCATTTCTAGGGGGACCCCATTGATTGCACATGAGACCATACATCGCTTGCCAATTAGTTGTGCGACACGTTTTCTGGGTGTTGGTTGGCACTGACTAGTTGGTTTTACTGGGTTTACTGCTTCAAGTGAGTTAACCTGGACTGGAGGCTTGTTACTGGCATCGGTCACTGGCAGCCTCATTCCAGTGACCTCCTCTCGTTTCCCGATGCCTTTCTTTTCAGACAGCCAACTGCTCTATGTCCTTCCTGGCCACAAGCGAAACAGTGAGGGCAGCTCCTTATGTTTTTTTCCACACAATCATGACATCTACCCCTGTTCTCTGTCAAAGTCTGGGGTCGAGTGGAAGGTTGGGTGGGGGGTGGACAAGGGCTTACAGAAGTCACAGGTTCTAGGGGCTTGACAACCTGGGCAAAGTGTTTGGTCAGTGAGGTCACTTGTGCAGTCAGCTCTAGAATAGCAGCACGGTTAGCCTGTAACTCAGAGTCAACTTTGGTCTGTCTAGTCTGGTCAGCCTGTTCAGTCTGAGCTTTAGTCTGGTCGGTCTGGTCAGTCTGAGCTGCATTCACAGTCACTGGTCGGGTTTTAGTCACTGTACCAAGGCGTCTCAACCTGTCTGTCTCCTCACTAGTGGACTTGGCGATCTGTTCTAGGAGAAGATCATCATTAACCTGCAAGTCTGTGAGAAAAGGTTTGAGATCACATCTGACATGGTTATTCTTTTCATTCAACCCTTGGTAAAGTGTGTGAAGGAATGTACCTTGAACCAGTTTTCTGTCATAACAAAAGTCTGCACCTAGCTGTTGTGACTCAAAAACAACCCTCTGTTTCAGACCCATAATTCTGTACAAGAATTGCTGTGGACTCTCTTTGTCTTGCTGTCTAGCAGTACTAAGCTCCTGAAAGAGCTCAGTGCTGTTTTTGTCCCTAATATGAGAGCGGAGAAACCTTTTTAACTCACTCATAGTAAGGTCATCTTTGTTGGTTAGCATTTCTCTGAATGTACCAGGTTTAGTTATCTTAAGTACAGTGCGAATAACCTCAGACTCACTAAACCCTTCTTGTAAACCTTCATCCATCTGTTTACAAAGACTACTGTAAGACATATCAGACCCTGTGTCAGAAATCTGACCACCATACATCTTAAATTCTCTACGTGGAAACAAAGCAGCTACATCAGTAATTTTCACCACCTGCTCACCAATACCGGATGACAGACTGGCACGGCCTGCACTGTTGATGTTGGGTCTGGCTGGCGATGTAGTGGCGAGGTTACTGGCGGTTGCGCTGTTGTCTCTGTCCGTGGTCGGTTGAGGTGTGGGAACGTCTCCTCCCTTGGGTGGGGACAGTGGGTGACTGTCCATGGGTGCTGTCGTTGAGCTGGTCCGATGACGAGTCGCGGTGTCTTCCATCTGGAGGGGTGCAGCCTCGACCACTCCTCCCACGTCAGCAACTCCACGGTCAGCTCCTTTCACAGCGTCTCCTACATCCGGGGCTTGTAACAGCTGATCAAGCATGTCGTTGAGGTGAAGGAGTTGAGACATGCCTTCATCGTCCATCGCTTTCAGCTTCTCACTTCTCAGATAATCGATAACAAGGTCAACCAGTTCTGGTTCACTCAGGGCTGCAAAGTCTTCGGTGTCTAACTCTGAGCCTTGATCCATCGCACTGGCGACAGTCTGTAGTTGGCTGGTACTCAAAGAAAACAGTTTCTTCTGGATCTTGTGGATCAGCGTCCTTCGTGGGGTTGTGGTAGCCATCTTTCGCACCGGTGACCTCTACTCTCTGGATGACGCACAGCACTGCAGCCTTCCCTGAAGTTTTTGGCACAGGTTCTCTTCGTAGCAGTTCACTCTCCCAGCTAGGTGGCGCTGTATCCCGGACGAGCCCCCAATTGTTACCGGCCTCAGACCTAGGGGTAATCTGGGACGGTACAAGCGATGCACAGGCAAGATGCACTGTGTATCTGTAAATGACGAGGAACAGACGCAGTTATAACGTGTTGCTTTGCTCAGCCAGCAGCGTTTTATTACTCACTCAATAGGTATCAAAATATTCAATAATCATTTCAAAATCTCAATAATATCACCATAATCACAATATCATCATAACATCTCAGCATCAGTTCAATATCACAATATCTTCTCAATATCACAATATACTGTACTGCAATATCACCATAACATGTCATTTCAGGTTTTCCCATTATCAAAATACAGTGTAACAGTCCAACAGACTCTTTTAGTTCACATTTGGTCAGAAAACACAATACTTGCAAAAAAAGCAGTGCTCCTTTAAGTTCACCATAACTCAACATTACAGTAACCCAAACCTTATACAGATTCATAAAACGAAAATAAAGTGCAAAACAATACACCTGGTGTATGTGTGTGTGTGTGTGTGTGTGTGTGTGTGTGTGTGTGTGTGTGTGTGTGTGTGTGAATCCTTTCTCCCATAAACAAACTTAATACTGTAGTTAGTCATCAGCTTCCATAAACAAAACAATAATACAGTTCCCAAATCTATACTCTTTCATTACATTCATATCATTAGCTCAAATTCACAGTGTAAACAAATAGAACACGACGTTCTTATCGACACACGCACGCGCACGTGCACGTGACCCACGTGTGCTCCCTGTATGGAGTAGAGTGGAGAATCTACCTGGCAGCAGCCATTATCAAACAAATCACAAAACAATAAAACTACTGGTCCAAACTCACTTCTTGTACACTCAAAACGTCACCAAACATGTCACTGACAGTTCACAGTAGTTTTAAACATCTTTAGGAATGTTTATAAAGGTTAAATTAATACCTGTAAATGACGAGGAACAGACGCAGTTATAACGTGTTGCTTTGCTCAGCCAGCAGCGTTTTATTACTGACTGCGCATGCGTGGGGCCAAGACTATACTGTTTCCTCAGGTCATTCACAGCAGCGCGGGAGCGCCATCTACTGACTGGGAAGTCTAATAAGATGGGAAATCCCATAGTAAAGTGTCAGATAATGTTGAGAATAGTTCAGATAACTTAAAAAATGGGGGGTGACTGTTTTAATGAAAACTATAAATAGAGGCATTTTCTGAACCCTCTACACTAGCGCTATAGCTATTTGCTGTGTAGTGTGTGTGTGTGTGAGTGTGTGTATGTGTGTGTGTGTGTGTGTGTGTGTGTGTGTGTGTGTGTGTGTGTGTGTGTGTGTGTGTGTGTGTGTGTGAGAGAGTTTGTCTAGCTATACTTATGGGGACTAAACACATGTTCACACAGTCACCTGCACACCTGCAGAGGACCCCTGACTGTGTGGGGACAAAATAGTAGGTCCCCACAACGTTTAGGGTTAGGGTTAGGGTTAGGTTTAGGGATAGTGTGTGAGTGTGGGAGTTAGTCAGAGGAATAGGAACACATATAATATATAATAGGCCTATAATAGGCCTATTTCAGCAAATGAAAGGGAATCTTGAACCAGTCTTTACAAAATCTTTAGAGGCATCTCACATCTAACAACTGAAATTTAAAAAAAATGATCATTAAGTCTTTGGAAAGTCTTTTTCAAATCATATAGTGTGAGAGGGTAGTCTTTTAGAAATCTTTCCAAATCTGTCCAAAATCTTTTTCAAAGTTGTTAGATGTAAGAGGGCCTTAAGTTTGCGGACGACACCTCTGTGGTGGGTCTCATTACCAACAAGTACGAAACTTACTATCGCAGAGAAGTAGAGAAGCTGGTGAAATGATACTTAACATCTCAAAACCAAAGAGCTGGTTGTTGATTTTAGGAAGAACTCCAGTCCGCTCCTCCCTCTCTCCATTAATGGGGAGGTGGTAGAGAAGATCACCTCCTTCCGGTTTCCTTGGGACCACCATCCATGAATCCCTAACAATGCTCCCAACACCAGTCTTATGATCAGCAAATCCCACCAGAGACTCTATTTCCTGCGGCAGCTCTAGAAGTTCATGGTCAGCCAGGCAGCCATGACTCACTTTTACAGGTGTACTATTGAGAATGTGCTCACTTTTTCCATGCTTGTCTGGTTTGGTCACACAACCTCTCAGGACAAGACTCGGCTGGAAAGAGCAGTACGCCAAGCATCTAAAATCATTGGATGTAGCCTTAATCTCTCACTTTCATTACTCAAATCATAGCAGACAACTCTCATCCCGCACTCTACCCTTTCAATCTCCTCCCATCAAGCAGGAGATATAGAGGTACAGTATCAAGAGCAAAACATCTAGTTTCAGAGATCGCACTTACCCCTTAGCTATTAGACATCTGCACTTGCACTGACTCGTTATGCATATGGTTAGATATGTTATGTTGCAATATGTATATTGTACTTATGCACTTTCTACACTGCTGCTGGGTATTGTTTCCAGTTTGTGTTTTTCTTTTCTTGTATTGATGTTTGTATATGGCGTGCTGCTGCACTCCGGTCGATGTAGGACCGCAACCCATATCTCAGTTCCCCTCGCAGCCTGCAGACCATTATCCGCAGTATGGACCACATCAAACCCAGGCACAATCATCAATATGCTGCTGCTAACCACCCAAGCTATACACCAGGGCCAGCGCAACCGACAGCTCAGTCTTCCCTCCCCTGAACTAGACCCAACAGTCGGTTCCATCCCTGTTGTTGGACAACTACGCAAAGCTGCTGGTCCACCTGACGACAGCCTTCACCCCATCGTACTCCCTGATCATCTATCACACAGATTCTGGTCAAAGACTTCGATCTAGTTGATCCAAACCCCAAAACTCCAAAGCTGCTGCTGATGGGGCGGCTGGATTCATCTCGACCGCAGGTTGTGTACAGCCCAGTCACTCCAGAATTAGCTGTGGGTCAAGGCGTCGGGAGCGTTTCGCTATTACTACGTGTCATCTTTTCGACACTCAACTCTAACCCTTACCCTAAACCTAACCTCCGTGGGGTGAGTCGCTAACCCTCCTTACGCTCATTTGTCAAAATGACGGTCATTCGAAAGAGCGAGATTTCCCCCAAGGCGTCATGGTCATTAACCACCAGCTGCCCATTGGCATTGTATCCTTTGTTCATCAGGGTGCTGACGGTACAAGCAAATCAGCAGACAATGAGACATTAAAGGGATACTCACTTTCCCAGTGACCAAACTCATCCAGCTGCCGAAGATGCCCAAGGATGATACTAGACCCACTTAGCACAGCATTTATTTTATTTTATTTTTTTGCACATTCCTAATATGAATGTTAGGGGCGTCTGTGGACAATTCCCTGCATGCTGTGCACTGTTCCTTTAACACATTGACCGCCATTTTAACATACCTCCGTACTCCCACCTGCCATTCGTCTCCATAGACTTCCATGTAATTGGGTGTGCACGGATCATGCACACCCATGCCTAGATAATGCACCACGTGTGTTCACATTGCTCACAGCTTTCAAACAAAAAAATCTGAATGGAAATCCGTTCAGGCATTCATGAGATAACAGCCACTATGTTTAACAAAGATGGCTGCCAAAATGGCTGCCATGCTTGAAAGATGGGGTTGCTATGGGGGTTAAACATGCAATTTCGCGATTGCTATCATGCCTACTCCATTTTTGGGGGTCAAAAAAAAAATTTGAAAAAAAAAATTTTTGATTTTTTTTTTTTTTTTTTTTTTTTTTTTAATTCTCGGGACTCTCGGGCCTGGCGGGGAAAGACATTGGAATAATCTCGGGACTATCGGGCCTGGCAGGGAATGAGTTAAGAGTGGATCAGTGGCCCAGGTGCCAAATGTTTGTAATTAGGTAAGCATGGTAATTATGTTTCACCTGTGAGTTTCATTCTGCCATTTTCTGTGTGTGTAGCAGACAGTGTGCGTCTAAGTAAGCCATTTACCATGAGAGGGAGTGGGTTGTTGGCTGATTTACCACTGTTTCAGGGTTGTGGCACGAGCCGCAGGCGAGTGGCAAACAACCCACAACCCACAACCTCGAATGATAAATTGCTTTTCTACCACTTTTTCCATATAAATGAAAGAAAACACAGTTGTAACTTGCAAGGATATTTAGTTACAATCATTAATTGTTTCAGAATACACATATACTTCCGCCACAGCATATAGTCCCATAAACAACAATGAGTGCAGCCACATTCACTGACCAAAAACAAACAAAACAAAAAAGGCATCATACCTCATAAATATTAAACGGTGTCCGGAGTGCTGATCCTGCGATCCTGCGATAGCCGGACCTTACTGTGACACTGGTGAAGTCCGCGATTCGCTTCCATCCCACGCCCATGTGCACGCAAAGTGTTCCCATACCATAGAAAACAATGGATTTTCAGATCTTTAGAGTCCATTTTCTCCAAAAACGACGTTTGATGCCAAGGATGGCATGGCGTTCTCGCTAAACTAGCACAACCATGATAACATAGATCCTCCTTCCTTCAGTTCCTTTTTTACCATCTGAACTGGAACTAACGGTGGGTCAATCGTGAAGGTCGTCAATTGGGAATTGTGAGCTCGATCTACTTCCGGCCTTCAATATAAGAGAGTGGCCGCGAATGGAGAAACTGGCCGGCACTTTTTGGGAGGTGCATTGATCTTGGAAATGTTACAACTGCAACACAACAGTGGGTGAGGTCCATGAGCCAACTCAAGGTTGTTGGCCTATGACCAATCAGAATCCAGTATTTGAACATGTGACTAGAAAAAGTGGTAGAAGTTTTCATTTCTGTTGCTTTTCACTGTTTAATTGCATTTATGTTGGAACAACAATGTCTGCTACAGCTAGAGTTTGTTTATACTGTACAATATTGTCGAATCTTGTCAGATTTATGTTGCCATCTACTGATATTTTGTAGACTGCTCAATGGCTCCAATCATCTGTCACATTCCGCCTTTTACACAGCCCTGTGTAGGCCATCCTGTCTGGTGGATATATGTGCTCGGCAGTGCAGTTCTTTATCATCATTACTATTACCTTATATTACGTGTGTGTCAGTAGAAAGATTGTGGAAATAGTGTGTGTGCGTGTGCTAGTGAGTGGGTCTGAGTGATTTCCAGGTGCTGCCGATCCGCATTCTGCTGATGCTGGGTGCCAATTCAGCCCTCCAGTGATTGGTTGGAGTTGCCTACTTAAGAACTCCAAACACCAGAAGACTTTGGCAGTACTTGCTGTAGTGCTGTCCCCTGCTCGCCTGCCATACTCCTTAGTTCTGCTTACATACATTTATCAGCTACATGTTCAGCTACATCTTCATTAAGCTTGCTGGTGCACTGTGCAAGGCTTTCTGAAGTTAGGCTAGTTTTGATCCACCCATGTCATTCACTGCTGTGACTTTGGGAGCTACTTATGTAGTGTCCCACAGTCATGTGTAGCTATTGTCGAACCTGCTAATTCTAGCATGCTAACTGAGTTTTGAAAAGCCTTTGGGAACTCTAATTCATTGTTAGTTCCACAACTATGTTAACATAATTACCAGCGCCAGCTTTTTGTAACTGCTAATTTTCTGATAGGTTAGGTTAGAGTAGTTATGTTAGGTTAGTAGTTTATTGTAATTTTGATTTGGAGTAGTTTAGTTTATTTGGAGTTAAAATACAAGATTAGGGTTCAGTACTTTTTGATTTTTTCTTTGCTTTAAGTGGTAGTTATTTTTGGTTATTGTTAATTGTTCCCTTATTTGTTTGAATTGATTATTTGTAAAGTTACTCAAAACAACGTTTGTAATAAAAACACTTCTTTCACCTGCCAACTGCCTTTTTATGTTGCATATCCTTAACCCCTAGACTGGGGCATGTAACACCTTAATTAATAAATTCATAATTATATTACCTGAGCAGGTGAGTCCAACAGTCTTGTCAGGTGAGCAGGTGTTTCTAGTTGAGTTTGAGGTTCTACAGTCCAGTAGAACAGACTCGTTGCCTTCACACTGGAACTCTTTGGTAAACATTGGATCATTCACTTCTCCATAGAGCGCCCCCTGGAGGCCAGAAGGAGCCCCACAGCCAAGCTCCCTACAGACCACCTCTGCATCCTGCTGGTCAAAATCACCTTCACACACTGAGACCCACGACTGATTAGACTTCACCTCCACTCTGCCTGAACACAAACTGGTCCCGTTCACCAACCTCACTGACTCTGGAGAGAGAGAGAGAGAGAGAGAGAGAGAGAGAGAGAGAGGGAGGGAGTTTATTTAAATGCTAAGGATAAACAACATAGTTAAAACCACCAATGACAATGTGTGGATTAAGCATATACCCTAAACCTGCTGTATTCTGGTCATGTCATAATGTCAGGAAATTCAATAAAAATAACAGATCTTTAAGCTCACAACACATCACGTTAACTTGTAGATGAGCTACTGTATTTTAGATTTGGTATTGAGGGAATAAAGCGAACTAGAAAATAACATTTCTACGAAATTTTAAGTGTGCCTGCAGCTTGCTAAGTGTGTGCAACCTTGTGTAGCGGTTGGTGTTAGCATTAGATGTTTTAGCATTAGCATTGTTAGCATTAGCTAGCATTAGCATTTTTAGCATTAGCTAGGATTAGCATTTGTAATATTAGCATATTAGCATTAGCATTTGTTAGCATTAACATTTGTTAGCATTAGCATTAGGAATACCATTTTTAACATTAGCTTTTTTAGCATTAGTATTTGTTAGCATTAACATTTTTTTAGTATTAGCATTTTTACCATTAGCTTTAGCATTAGCGGAAGTAGCGGTTAGCATTAGCGGTTAGCCGTTGGGGCCACCAAGTTTGAGACCAGTAATGTGCTGGGAAGAGGAGGTATGGCCAAATAAAGCTTCGGCCAATCAGAATAGGGGGCGGGGCTAAGTTAAACCAATTAAGGTGAAGGACTCTGAAACAAGTCAAATAACACCACCTACAAGTCTGTACAACAAACGGTTGACGAGATAAAGCCAAATAAAGTTTAGGACAATCAGAAGAGGGGGCGGGGCTAATTTAAAGAAATTAAGCTGCAGGACTCTGAAACAAGTCAAATGTCACCAGCCACAAGTCTGTACGACAAACGGTTGACGAGATAAAGCCAAATCATTTTTTGGCCAATCAAAAGAGGGGGCAGGGCTACGTTAAACCAATTAAGCTGAAGGACTCTGAAACAAGTCAAATGTCACCAGCCACAAGTCTGTACGACAAACGGTTGACGAGATAAAGCCAAATCATGTTTTGGCCAATCAAAAGAGGGGGCAGGGCTAAGTTAAACCAATTAAGGTGAAGAACTCTGAAACAAGTCAAATGACTCCAAGTTTGTATGACAAACGGTTGATGAGTAATAGCCAAAAAAAGGAACCATCAAGTATCGACTATTCAGAAGAGGGGGCACTTCCTGTTTGGCGAAGGAAGTTTGACGCGTTTGACGCTTCGCCACGGTCACGCCGTTTTACGAAAACTTACGATTTTGATAACTTTTCATCGTTAAAGTGTCTTGTGTATGCCGAGCGAATTTGAAGTTGATCCGATTAACCCGCTAGGAGGAGTTCGTTAAAATGTGACATTTGAAAACAGCCCAAAATGCACCAAAACGCCACAAAGAAGTCAAAATGGCTGACTTCCTGTTTGGTTTCGGACATTGCGCAAGGAGACTTTTTTGTGAGTCCGGACAAGATACAGGTGTGTACCGATTTTCGTACTTGTAGTTGAAACCATATAGTGGGGCTATGCCATTGAAATTTTCAATGTCTCCTGGCCTCACACCACTGTGTGGTGCTCGGGCCCTAATAATAATCTTTGCAATTACAATAGGGACCTCACACCACTATGTGGTGCTCGGGCCCTAATAATAATCTTTGCAATTACAATAGGGACCTCACACCACTGTGTGGTGCTCGGGCCCTAATTAATCCCTGAGGGACCCCTGGTTTTAAGTGTTTAACTGAGATGAAATCATAACATAGCATAAGAGACTGGACCAGGAAAACACACACACACACACACACACACACACACACACACACACACACACACACACACACACACACACACACACACACACACACACACACACACACACACACACACAAGACAGACAGCAAGTAGAAAGACAGACAGGCATACACAGAGAGACAGACAGACAGACAGACAGACAGACAGACAGACAGACAGACAGACAGACAGACAGACAGACAGACAGACAGACAGACACAATTAGAGACTGTATAGATAAGGGTCATTGTTGAAGTCATTGTTTGTTACCTGAACAGATCACCACCAGTATGTAAGGGGAGGAGGAAGACTCGGACATTGTTGCACACTCCCTCAGTGAAGACTCAGAACCAACACAGGAAAACATAATCGGCCATACAGGTTGAAGTGCAGAACCATAGTTCCTTAAAGTAGAAACAGCAGAGCCACAGTCCAGCTGTCTACACACTACTGATGCTGACTTCAGGTTCAGGGGCCACGCCGCATCAGCTGGTCTCCATTTTCCCTTGTGTCTGATCTCCATTCTACCAGTACACTTACTGGCTCCTTCCACCAACCTGACATCACCAGGCTCTGTAGGAGCAGTAACACATGAATATTACTTTTATTATAAAATAAGAATACAATCACCTGACCAGCGGAGGTCCAGCCCTCCATCTATACTCCAAGACTCCACAATTTCCTCTTGTATGCGTAAATGCTAATAACCTCTGTGACTTGCTATGGTAAGATGTGATAAACTCCTGTATTGTCAATTGAAGTCCATAGCCGACCCTAGGGGATCCATTCCCGTCCGGAGGCTACATCGAGGACCACATGTAGCTACATGTCCGTCACATCCAGACTGTAGAACCTGCATGGCGAAGGTCAAGGCGAAGCCCAACTTGCCGCTCTAGGGACATCTTGGATAGGGACTCATCTCGCTCTAGGGACATCTTGGATAGGGACTCATCTCATAAGGACCCTCAAGTAGAGTGTGCCATGGGGCTCCACCCCATTACTTGAAACTGTCTAGTTTTGTTTTAGTAATGGGCTAATCATGCATCCACATATAGATTCAATGTCTTCCTGGTGAAATGTGGGAGAAACGAACAGCCGACCAGTGGACCGCCCGTGTGCTAACACATTTGGCCCCTGAGGTGGGGAGTAACCTCCAAACTCTGCTCCCTAACTGCTGGACTGGGTGAGGTACCTTAGTCAAGAGATCGTCCTGGCGAAAGTAACGCTACACGTCCTGCGTGTAGGAGTCTGTTGTACCACTGTGGAAAGATCATGAGCTGGTCCTCTTAGTGCACCCTGTGTGGGAGGGTCGGGCCTGTCCGTGTTGGGGATATGGACGTTGCTCTGTGCCAATAGAAGGCCCCTAGGTCCATTGTAGACCCGCCCCCAGACCCCCTTTTCTGACCATGGAACGACGAGAGTGAGTCCTCGTTCCATGAGTCTTAAGGACATTACCCTGTGACCCTGGGAAGGCTGTGGATGTGATAGTAAGCAATAGCTTGTGATGTTCCGTTAGAGCATGGTGCACCCTTGGGGTGACATGCCTAGCACTGTGCCTAGGGTTGGGACCCGTTTGGTTTGAACTGATTCCGATTCTTTTTCGGTTCCCCCCTATCGGTTCCGGGTAGAACCGATTCCTAAAAGGGTTCCGGAAGTTCTCATATACAGTGTGTGTGTATATATATATATATATATATATATATATGCATGCCTATGTGTGTGTATATATATATATATATATATGCATGCCTATGTGTATAGATAGATAGATAGATAGATAGATAGATAGATAGATAGATAGATATGTAGCACCCAGCCATGAACCAGCGACAACAGCCCTGCTAATCGGGCTCAGCCCTATTAGCACGACTGGTTTTGCGTTGGACTGGCGAGTGGGAGTACCGGGTTCAATCCCCGCTTCCGTGTATCACTACATCTGGCGCTGTGAGCAGGATGAGGAGCGTGATGTCCTCGCGTGAGGGAACAAGAGTGTAAACAATCAGTGCCGGGCTTGCTCGGGATGAATGTCATTAAGAAATGTTATCAGCTATTGTGTCCTGCGCAGGGTCCTAGCCCACCGCTGCCCCTCCCAGACGCTCCTGGTTGGCAGACTGCCTTGGCAGCCTGTCAAAACGAACAAGCAGTTACATTGGAAAGTAAAATGTTTGCTGCAGCCGTCTCTCCTTTTACGGTGCCTGCGGGCTCTGTGTGTTTTGTTCCAGTGACCGGACCTAACAGTCTTTGCCTGTCGAGGGTGTCAGTGTTAGTAGAGCCGTTGGGGTTGGAGGAGGGTAGCTTGCCAGGGGGGTTGCTGGTCTCCAACACTTATGTGGAGGCGAGCAATGGACATTTGGCTGTCCCGGTAATCAATGTGGGCTCTTCAGACATTAGGTTAGAGCCACAGACACGCCTCGCGTCGCTGCATCTAGCTGAGGTGGTGGCTGGGGAGGGGGGTTCTGTTCATTTTGAGCGGGTGGGTCCACAGGAAGAGCAGGTTATGATTAGAGAGCAGCATGGTTCACGAGGAGACGGGGAGCTGTCCCTTGAGATCGCTGCACTGCGCTTCCCGGGTTTCTCGGAGGATCAGGCAAGACAGGCAAGGCAATTGTTGGACAAATTCTCTCATGTATCCGCATCCTCAGACAGTGAGCTAGGATGCTCACAAACCTTATTTATCATGAGGTCCCAGTTGTTGATGACGTCCCTGTGAGCCAGAGGTACCGAAGGATCCCGCCCAGTCAGTATGAGGAAGTTAAAAGCCACATTAAGAAGCTGTTGGAGCAGAAAGTGATTAGGGAGAGCAGTAGCCCGTACTCTTCCCCATTGGTGATTGTTCGAAAGAAGGATGGCTCGATGCGATTGTGTGTAGATTATAGGCGGTTGAACGCAAAGACCCGCAAGGATGCGTTTCCGCTTCCACGCATCGAAGAGTCCTTAGATTCACTGAGTGGCGCTAGGTGGTTCTCTACATTGGACTTGGCGAGCGGGTATAATCAGGTGGAGATGTTCGAGGGTGACCGACCGAAGACGGCCTTCTGTACGCCCTTTGGGTTGTACGAGTTCAACCGAATGCCATTTGGGTTGTGCAACGCACCGGGAACTTTTCAAAGGCTTATGGAGCGCATCTTAGGTGATCAGCGATTTCAATCCTTGTTGCTTTACCTGGACGATGTCGTGGTATTTTCTTCCACCTTTGAAGAGCATCTACATCGGTTGGAGCTGGTCTTGTTACGGTTCGAGCAGTGTAACCTGAAAGTGAAATTCAGTAAATGCTTGTTTTTCAAGTCGGAGGTGTCATATCTTGGGCATGTCATCTCATCGCAAGGGGTGTCGACTGACGCGGCTAAGATACGTGCAGTGGCAGAGTGGAAAAGTCCCTGGAACGGGGCGAAATTGGCCTCATTCCTGGGTTTTGCCTCCTTCTACCGCAGGTTTGTAAAGAACTTTGCGGGTCTGGCAGCGCCCCTTCATGCTCTTTCTGCACTTGGTTCCCCAAAGAAAGGTGGGCGTCCTCTTCCGACACACTTATTCCAGAGGCATTGGAGCCCAGCGTGCGAGGAGGCATTCCAGAACTTGAAGCAGAAGTTGGTGTCTGCACCAGTCTTGGCATACGCGGACTTCACTAAGCCGTTCACGCTGGAAATAGATGCCAGCCACCAGGGGCTGAGAGCGGTGCTCTCAGAGTCTGGGGGCCGAAGAAGACCAGTGGCGTATGCCAGTAGAGGGTTGCGGTCATCAGAGCGGAACATGGAGAACTATAGTTCAATGAAGTTGGAGTTGCACGGTCTTAAATGGGCAGTGACCGATAAGTTTCGGGAATATTTGATCGGGAACAAGTTCACCGTGCTGACGGATAACAACCCGCTGAGCCATTTGCAGACGGCACGGTTGGGGGCCGTAGAGCAGCGATGGGTGTCCGAGTTAGCGCGGTTTGATTACGAGATTGTTTATCGGCCTGGTCGGCAGAATGGGGCTGCAGATGCGTTATCGAGGCAGTATTCGAACGTGGTCTCGGAATTAGAGCCTGTACTGACCCGCCCTGGCTTACACCCGAGGGACGACTCCCCCAGGCCAGAGGAGTTGCGCGCTGCATGGAATGAAGAGCAAGCAGTGGTGGACACTCCAGCAAACGTTTCTACGACTACCTTTCCGTCGTACAGTATGGATTCTATGGCTCTGCTTCAACAAGCGGACCCGGATGTGGCGTCTTTCCTCAAGTACTGGCGGCGGGGGGAAAGGCCAGATAAGGGGGCGAGACGGACAGAGTCCACTAGGGTTCTAGAACTGTTGCGTCAGTGGGAAAGGGTGGTAGAACGTGAGGGGGTTCTGTACCGGAGGCGGACAAATCCGAGAGAGGGCCAGCAAGAGCATCTTGCCGAGGGCTTTGCATAAAGAGGTGTTGGTTCAGATGCATGGCGGGCATGGCCATCAAGGGATTGAGTGAACCTTTAAATTGGTAAGTGGAAGGTGTTATTGGTCTGGGATGTACCGTGATGTAGAGGATTTTTGTAAGTCCTGTGAGCGGTGTATTGTGTCTAAGGCCCCTCAACCAAGGGTGGTGACAGCAATGGGGAGCTTGCTGGCATCCAGGCCACTTGAAGTGGTAGCCATGGATTTCACGGTCTTGGAGTCGTCGTCTGACGGAAGGGAGAACGTGTTAGTCTTAACTGATGTGTTTACGAAGTTTACAGTTGCAGTTCCAACTCGGAACCAACAGGCTGTCACGGTGGCCAAGTGCTTGGTTAAACACTGGATCCAACCTTACGGGGTCCCAGCCCGGCTGCATTCCGACCAGGGCCGGTGTTTCGAAGGTGAGGTGGTGCGGTCGCTTTGTAAGTTGTATGGGATGAAGACGAGTACGACGAGCCCTTATCATCCACAGGGTAACGGGCAGTGCGAAAGGTTTAACCGAACCCTCCATGACCTGCTCCGTGCTCTGCCCCCGGAGAAGAAGAGGAGGTGGGCGGAATACCTGCCTGAGGTGGTATATGCTTACAATACGACAGAACATCAGAGCACGGGATATTCCCCATATTTCCTCTTGTTTGGCCGGTCTCCTTGCACTCCCCTAGACCTCATGTTGGGGGGAGCGGATGAGGAGGTGGGAGGTGTGGGAGAATGGGTGCAGAGACATCAAGAGCGACTGCAGGTAGCTTACAAGCAGGCTAGTGGCCAGATGCAAAAGGCAGCAGAGTCTCGCCGTCGGCATCCAAGGATGCAGATTTACAGCCAGGAGAGTTGGTTTATGTGCGGAATCGGAAGGTGGTTGGTAGGAATAAGATTCAGGACTTATGGCTCTCGATTCCTCATCGAGTCATCAATCGGTTGAGTCCCAAAAAGCCGGTGTACACTGTGATGCCTGCTGATGCGATGGGACCGCCCAGGACTGTTCACCGCTCGGAGCTCCGGCGGTGTGGTAAGGGCGTAAGGGAAAGTGAAGATAGGGTGGTACCCAGAGTAGAAAGCCTAGGTGAGGAAAGTGAAGACGACAGCTTGTTGTGTGTGGGTATTGGTAGTGGGTCAGAAGAGGGTCGAATGGTGAACGCCGATCCCGCTGATGAGGGGCAGGAAAGGGGGTCGGATGACTCAGAGGAGGATGAGCGGTCCCGTCAACAAAGTGTCTCAGAACCCGAGGAGGAGCAGTCCATTCAAGGGGAGCAGGGCGCAGGCCCTGAACCAGGGGCACTGTCTCCACGCCCTGAGTTGCGTCGGACTCGGCGATGCAATGCGGGGACGCATTCCAATCCCTTTAATCTACCACAGTCAGCCATCCGTAGCCAAGGTGGAACGAGTACGGGAGTAGGAGTTAGGGCTGTGCAGTTGGAGCAGTGGCATACAGGGGCGGGGTCCTTCGGTGCCAAAGGTAAGCAGGGATATCATTGGGACACTGATAAGTTCTCTAGGGGGGTGAGTGTGGCCAGCTCAGGGTATAATGGGGGTGATGACGAGTATTGGGGGTGTGCCCCTGGCATCAGCGCGAATTTCAGCGCAGCCAGAGGACAGCTGGAACAGAAACACTTCCGTGAGAGAGACTGCAGCAAGCATTTCCCCGAGTGGGATACACACGCCAAGAGAGACGTGATGCGCAGGGTTGACAAAGTACCCTGGTGAGTAGCATTGGTGTAGAGTTTAGCTTGCTTCCATAATGTCGCTAAAAATGTACACTTGCAAATTCCTTTAATTGACCGTATACCGTGGGCTGGTTTCACAGGCAGCCCGGGCAGTGAAAGGGGGGGACGGCGTGTGAGCTGTAGCTGTGTAGTGTAAAGCACAGCGTGCCGTGGTCCAGGTTGGCGTGTCGCACGCCGAGTGTGAATTCATTCATTGAAATGTAAGTCTCTGTCATGCTCTATGGCTGTGTGTGACTACTGAGTTATAGTTACGATGCGCACTGTTATTCTGAGTAACTAAATGGGGCAACATGTCTGTGGTTCCTCCTAGTGCACAGCACATGAAGTGTGAAGCCACGTTGAGTTTCGAGTTTGAGTCAGTCAGCTGTTGTGTGTCTCGGTGAGTCCGTGGCTCATTCATATGCATGCGCTGTGTAATGTTGATAATAAGGGTTCATAAATGGTCATTGTGCTGTGATGTTTATTATGTTTATTTCTGTGCCATTACCGGGAGTGATCATCCGTGGTCACTGCTTTAAGTTCTGCTATTTAGTTAGAAACGGGTTTGTTAGGGTGAAGTCTGATTTATTGTAAAGTTCCATCTGTCTCGAGTCTTATTGTTTGTATTGGGAATTGTGATTAATGCACTGTAGCTGAGATTCTTATCATTGAAATGTACTATTACTTCTATATTTTTATATTGTGATATCATTAATAAAGCTTATATATTTTAATATAAAGTTGTTGTATTGCCTGATATTGTGATGACCGCTCACATACTAAACTTGTGACGGGGTAGGGATGGATGAAGCCCTTGTGCAATGGGAGTGTATCAAGCTCCAGCCGTCGAACGCTAGGTAGCTCAATAACTGTGTGTGGCTACATATAGCTTAGTTTGCTATCGTGGTCGGAACACATGGCAGTTTAGCTAGTGCATCTGTGCCGAATAGACAGGGTACAACTACAAATCTTGCTATGTAGCTAGCAAAACACTGACTAGCGGGCTATGCTGGTGTGAACAAAGGCGGAGCAGTCCAAGCTTGGTGTATGCTAAGCTTATGCGAGAGTGACAACACTAGCTTGGAGAAAGCTCAGCTAGCGTGAAGAGCGAGAGCTGAGCTAAGCTAGGTGATGTGCCAAGAGAGGCCTTGAATGCCCTGTAGGCGATTAGAGGCTAGTTCTCGGTATAATTAGTGGCCAAGCCACGAAGTGGCAAAGGCCACTCATTGATATTGTACTTCATCTTCTTCTGCCACTTTTTCTCTAGTGGCTTGACCGTGTAGTGCAATTCAAACGGGCATAAGTCATGACTCATTTAGTTTAAAGACATGCAACTTGCTTACACACATGCTTTGACTCAAGCGGAAGACATCTGTGTCTTTGTTAAGTAAGCTCCGCCCTTAGATTTTCCGCCATTTTGAGCAGTTTGTAAAATGCTTAAACCCGTTTTTATTTTGGATTTTTTTGCATCACGTGCACACTTTTTCTACATGAACTTTGGACCAATATCTAAAGATCTGTCAGATCGGATGTTTTTTAAATAATGTATTTTGCATCATAACTCCTGATCCAAGGATTATAATGCAAACTATGTGATGTCTACACCTATGTTGTGATGGCCAAGGATTACATCATAAACTGTCCAGGTGAATACCATCACAGTATTTTATGTCTGTTGCATATACAGTCTTTTGCATACATGTTGTGTAGAGGCCAATTTGTGCTTTTACCTATAACTCCACCGATTAGTGTACAACTTTGTATGCATACTTCCCAGAGGCCAAGGAAAAACCTGTGCCCTGCATTTTTCACATCTGCCTTTTGTAGCGCCAACAGAAGGCGGACTTACATTATGTAAAACACATTCTTCAATATTACTCCTTCAGATTTTATCAAAAAATCACACAAATCAGTACACAGTGATGTAATCATGACGGATTTGTCCGATATCATATTCTATCTAATTGGCTAACATTGAATTCCAAGGTTTGCAGGATTGCTCCTTTTTGAACAAAATGTCTCAAATCATGAACGCAGCCTGCTATGTGTGTGACATTTTGCACACACATTTCCACTAGGCCAAGGAACAGATTCCACTCTCTCACATTGGGCTGTTATAGCGCCACCAGCGGGTCAACATTTTTGGAACAAAATGCCTCAAATCCAGCATGCAGCGTCCGATTGCCGTGAAAGGCCCAAGAACGCCTGGCACCCTTTTCACTTTGGCCACCAGGAGGCCAAAAAAACCTACCTGACTGGCCGGAGATCTGTTCTCGGAAGAACACTGCTTCTAGTTTTGCTTTTCTTTTCCCACTTTTCTTGCTTTTCCTGCTTTTTCTGGCTTGGCCACTTTATCGCTGCTTGCAGCTATATTATTAGGGCCCGAGCACACACAGTGTGTGAGGTCCCTATTGTAATTGCAAAGATTATTATTATTTTCCCGAAAGTAAATCGCGTTTTTGAGGCAACTTTGCATGCACATTACAAGTGGTGTAAAATTACGTATTTTAAAAAAATCAAAAGGGGGCGTGGCCTAATGGCTCAATAGCGCCCCCAACGCGCCCTTCAACAGCGCAGCCCCACTATACGGTTTCACCTACAAGTACGAAAATCGGTACACACCTGTAACGTGTCTGGACTCACAAGAAAGTCTCTTGGCGCCATGTCCGAAACCAAACAGGAAGTCAGCCATTTTGACTAATTTGTGGCATTTTGGTGCATTTTTGGCCGTTTTCACGTGTCGCTCTTTAAAGAACTCCTCCTAGGGAGTTAATCGGATCCACGTCAAATTCGCTCGGCATACTCAAGACACCTTAACGATAAAAAGTTATCAAAATCGTGAGTTTTCGTAAAACCGCGTGCCCGTGCCGAAGCGTCAAACTTCCTTCACCAAACAGGAAGTGCCCCCTCTTCTGATTGGTCAATACTTGATTGTTCCTTTTGTTGGCTAGAACTCATCAACCGTTTGTCGCACAAACTTGTGGGTGGTGTCACTTTACTTGATTCAAAGTCCTTGTTCTTAATTGGTTTAAGTTATCCCCACCCCCTCTTCTGATTGGCCGATTATTGATAGTTCCTATTTGCTATCTTTTCAGTGGTTTGTAATAAGTGCAATAGTGTAACTGTGTCTAGGTGTAATAACTGTAATAGTATAATAGCGCAATAAGTGTAATAGTGTAATAATTGTAATAGTGTAATAGTGTAATAGTGTAATAGTGTAATAAGTGTAATAGTGTAATACTGTAATAGTGTAATAAGTGTAAAAGTGTAATAGTGTAATAAGTGTAATAGTGTAATAGCACAATAAGTGTAATAGTGTGATAAGTGTAATAGTGTAATAAGTGTAATATTGTAATAGTGTAATAAGTGTAATAGTGTAATAGTGTAATAGCGCAATAAGTGTAATAGTGTAATAGCGCAATAAGTGTAATAGTGTAATAGCGTAATAAGTGTAATAGTGTAATAAGTGTAATAGCGTAATAAGTGTAATAGTGTAATATTGTAATAAGTGTAATAGTGTAATAGCGTAATAAGTGTAATAGTGTAATAAGTGTAATAGCGTAATAAGTGTAATAGTGTAATATTGTAATAAGTGTAATAGTGTAATAGCACAATAAGTGTAATAGTGTAATAAGTGTAATAGTGTAATAGTGTAACAAGTGTAATAGTGTAATGGGTATAATAGTGTAATAGTGCAATAAGTGTAATAGTGCAATAGTGTAATATTGTAATAAGTGTAATAGTGTAATAGTGTAATAAGTCCAATAGTGTAATAAGTGCAATAGTGTAATAGTACAATAAGTGTAATAGTGTAATAAGTGTAATAGTGTAATAGTGTAATAGGGCAATAAGTGTGAAAGGGCAATTAGTGTAATAGTGTAACCACTGCCCCTTGTGACCTGGGTAGAGCTGCGAGGGCCCGGTCATCGCTGCTTGCAGCTTTAATTAGGGCCCGAGCTCACACAGTGTGTGAGGACCCTATTGTAATCGTAAAGATTCTTCTTCTTCTTATTATTATTCCCCCGAATAAATCGCGTTTTTGATCACAAGTGGCGAAAATTTTCGCCTAATGGCTCAACAGCGCCCCCTAGAAAATTTCAACGGCGCAGCCCCACTATACGGTTTCACCTACACGTACGAAAATCAGTACACACCTGTATCATGTCCGGACTCACAAAAAAGTGTCTTGGTGCCATGTCCGAAACCAAACAGGAAGTCAGCCATTTTGACTAATTAGTGGCATTTTGGCGCATTTTTGGCCGTTTTCACGGGTCGCACTTTAACGAACTCCTCCTAGGGAGTTAATCGGATCAACTTCACATTCACTCGGCATAGTCAAGACACCTTAACGATGAAAAGTTATCAAAATCGTGAGGTCAAACTTCCTTCACCAAACAGGAAGTGCCCCCTCTTCTGATTGGTCCATACTTGATTGTTCCTTTTTTTGGCTGTTACTCATCAACCGTTTATCGTACAGAATTGTGGCTGGTATCATATGACTTGACCCTAAGAGTCCTTCACCTTAATTGGTTCAACTAAGCCCCGCCCCCTCTTCTGATGGGCCGAAACTTGATTGTTCCTTTTTTGGCTGTTACTCATCAACCGTTTATCGTACAGAGTTGTGGCTGGTATCATATGACTTGACTAAGAGTCCTTCATCTTAATTGGTTTAACTTAGCCCTGCCCCCTCTTCTGATTGGTCGATTATTGATAGTTCCTATTTGCTATCTTTTCAATGGTTTGTACTAAGTGCAATAGTGTAACTGTGTCTAGGTGTAATAACTGTAATAGTGTAATAGCGCAAAAGTGTAATAGTGTAATAAGTGTAATAGTGTAATAGTGTAATAGTGTAATAGCGCAATAAGTGTAATAGCGCAATAAGTGTAATAGTGTAATAGTGTAATAATTGTAATAGTGTAATAGTGTAATAGTGTAATAAGTGTAATAGTGTAATAGTGTAATAAGAGTAATAGTGTAATAGTGTAATAAGTGTAATAGTGTAATACGTGTAATACGTGTAATAGTGTAATAAGTGTAGGCCGAAACTTGATTGTTCCTTTTTTGGCTGTTACTCATCAACCGTTTATCGTACAGAGTTGTGGCTGGTATCATATGACTTGACTAAGAGTCCTTCATCTTAATTGGTTCAACTAAGCCCCACCCCCTCTTCTGATGGGCCAAAACTTGATTGTTCCTTTTTTGGCTGTTACTCATCAACCGTTTATCGTACAGAGTTGTGGCTGGTATCATATGACTTGACTAAGAGTCCTTCATCTTAATTGGTTTAACTTAGCCCTGCCCCCTCTTCTGATTGGTCGATTATTGATAGTTCTTATTTGCTATCTTTTCAATGGTTTGTACTAAGTGCAATAGTGTAACTGTGTCTAGGTGTAATAACTGTAATAGTGTAATAGCGCAAAAGTGTAATAGTGTAATAAGTGTAATAGTGTAATAGTGTAATAGTGTAATAATTGTAATAGTGTAATAGCGCAATAAGTGTAATAGTGTAATATCTCAATAAGTGTAATAGTGTAATAAGTGTAATAAGTGTAATAGTGTACTAGTGTAATAAGTGTAATAGTGTAATAGTGTAATAGTGTAATAGTGTAATAAGTGTAATAGTGTAATAGCGCAATAAGTGTAATAGTGTAATAAGTGTAATAGTGTAATAGTGTAATAAGTGTAATAGTGTAATAGTGCAATAAGTGTAATAGTGTAATAGCGCAAAGTTAAGTGTAATAGTGTAGTAGCACAATAAGTGTAATAGTGCAATAAGTGTAATAGTGTAATAGTTTAATAAGTGTAATAGTGTAATAGTGTAATAGCGCAAAAACTGTAATAGTGAAATAAGTGTAATAGTGTAATAGGGCAATAAGTTTAATAGTGTAACTGCTGCCCCTTGTGACGTGGGTAGAGCTCCGAGGGCCCGGTCATCGCTGCTTGCAGCTTTAATTTTGTTTGTTTTTGCAACTTGATCTCCTCCTGTTTGCTTTTTGGTTTGTTTTGCATGTGATGATCTGGGTTATTGTTATGAACTTGTGAGGATGATGATGATAATGATGATGATGTGAATCTTGGGCTGTTTTTTTTCATTCATTAAACAAGTTGAACTGGAATTGTCAAAGTGTGTTGTGTTGGTTATTTCTCAACAAGGGTTATATTTTATAAATAATTCCTTTGTACGGTATTCACAATGGTTCAGTCAGATAACTCACGATAAGGATTGAAACAATGTTTATTATTATTATTATAAATGAGTAATACAAGTGTGTATATGTCACATTTATTTTGTCGTCAGGCTCTGCTTCTCCCTACTCAGCGCAGCACAGAAGAACATCAATAACCATTAGGAGCAGGGAGATATAAATATATAAACACCCCCAACACGCAGAACCAAGAACGCCTACGGGAAATGACTCTAACGATTCATCCTAGCAGATATCCCTCTGCTCCTTGACGGAGACACAGTGACGAAATGCCGCTAGCATTTCTGGATCCTGCTAGGATATACTAACATTGTGTGGAAAATCTATGTGAGCCAGGCACACCACGTCGTTTGGCATCCATAGCCGATATCCCACTGCTCCTTGACGGAGACACAGTGACGAAATGTCGCTAGCATTTCTGGATCCTGCTAGGATATACTAACATTATGTGGAAAATCAATGTGAGCCAGGCACACCACGCCGTTTGGCATCCTAGTCTATATCCCCTGCTTTGGGAGGAGACACAGAGACGAAATGCAGGTAGCATTTCTGGAACCTATCAGGATATACTAACATTATGTGGAAAAATCTATGTGAGCCAGGCACACCACGCCGTTTGGCACCCTAGCCGGTATCCCACTGCTCTGCAGTGGAGACACAGTGCCGAAAAGCCGCTACCATTTCTGGATCCAGGATATACTAACATTATGTGGAGAATCGATGTAAGCTAGGCACACCATGCAAGCTTATGAGAGACTTAAATTTAATACTGAGCCGATCCCAACTTCTTCCCCAAAACACGGAGACAACCATCTGGGATCGGCTAAGACATAACTTTAGTTGCCCACATCAACAGCCATTCCTCTTATGCCATTATAGAGGAGCATTTAGACGCAATATAGTGAACGTAAACTCTGATGCAACACAGATTTCCCCCAGCTACCACCATATGTGTCCCGATCTCACTGAGAGCCAGTCATTGCAATTTTTTTCATTTCATTTGAAAGCTGGGGATCATAGCTACAAAATGATATATTGGTTGTGGAGATTGACCCAACAGTTTTGAAGATATGGCTTATAGAATGATGCCATGCTAAAATACTACTTCTGAGATATTTACCTTTTAAATATAATTCTAACCTGCAATAACGTGACTCCGCCACATGGGGAAGTAGAGAGGCACAATTCAATTCAAAAAGCTTTATTGGCATGAGAACACAAACGTTTAAATACACTCTAACTTAGAGAACTTGGCTATTTCTACTTTACTTTAGTAAATCCAATTTCCAATACTTTTACTTCTACTCCACTACATCTCGGTTCCAAATATTGTACTTTTACTCCACTACAATTTTTGAAAACTTTAGTTACTAATTACTTTGCAGATATAAATTATAATATTATAAAACATGCACGGACCACTTTAGCCCTATTTTATACCTTGGTAATTTGAAAATAGCAGATCTACAAGCTCAAAACGCGTCGCGATGCGACGCGTTGTGAGCATGTAGATCGGCTATTTTTTCCACCACTGGTTACTGTGTGTGAATTATTTCGTAACCGTAGCCCTTTGTAGCCAAATGCGGTAATATCAGAACTCCATTACTTAGCGATACAAACCACAGTATTTATCCCGTTCATTCAATGCCACGTGTGTTCCAAATGAACAATTATTCACCACGTAATGTTGTTATACATCTAACATCTAACAATAGATAACTGTAGCTATGCTAATTGCTAATAGCTAACTAAGTGCTTCATGTTACATGAGTGTTTGTGTAACTTCAGTCAGAAGGATAATCTGACCTGATAATAAAACACAATCTACAGGCTTAACTGCCTCGCGTTGTGAGCTTGTAGAAGAGAGCAACAATAGAGTTGGGTCACGTTTTATTTGTTTATACGATGCCTGCGTTAGCCTGCAGCTAGCGCTAGCGTTAGCCGTTAGCCACTCATAGCCAGTCAACCAGAATAGTCTACTCTAAAGTCAACTTTCCGACGGCAAGTGAACGATTGCATTCCATCCATGTTTTCTTGGCTGTCAATTTATTGTCCAAAAAAACAAACGCTCTGAACGTTAAAACTTTAAGACGACACTTTTCTATTCAATGCTAAGCTAACTCAGTGATGAAGGAAGGCTTCACGGAAGACAAACGCATACGTCACAGATGCCTCCAGGCAGGAACGGATCATTTTCACCCGCGTAGAAGAAGAAACAGCGGAAGTGAACGGCGGAAAAATTATAAATAAAATAATACACTAAATCATTATAACAACATTACGTGGTTAATAATTGTTCATTTGGAACACACGTGGCATTAAATTAATGGGATAAATACTGTGGGTTGCATCGCTAAGTGATGGAGTCCCGATATTACCGCATTTGGCTACAAACGGCTAACAAAGGCATATTTTGTTAGCATTAGTTAGCATTTTAGCTAATATCAACTGGGAGGACTAACAGAATTATGTACCGATCTCTCACATTAATTAAAAAAAGTCTTATTTACATGCAGAGTTAAGCTCTGGCGTTTAAGTGAAATGTAGCCTGAAATTTATGAAATGCTTTAGTGGCTTTATCACATTTTAGTGAGAAAAAGAAAAAAAAGTATTTTCAGTCCCTGTCTAAAGCTGTACTTGCCGAGATGACTGGCTCTCATTGAGATTGGGACACATATATGCAAGTAATAATCCTTGTACCATTCAAGCTAAATTACAACCCTTGAACTCATTAAATTCTGATAAGTTGAGATAATATTTATCGGTTCCGCTGACAGTTTGGATAAAAGAATAAAATTAAGATTGATTAGAAGTGAATAGTTCTAAGATTAGAACCAACAAGTACTAACCATGCTTTAATCTGAACAGTGTTTAATGAAAATAAACATAACTATAATCCTGTAGATATGCCAACTTTACCAAGTGCTCCCCTTACGATACACGCTTGAAAAATCCGACATGCTAACGAACTGCGAGAGAACAACGCTGGCAGAAGGCATGGATGATAATCCACCCTTAATGAATGTGGCATACGAATGGAGTGAACTCAAGTTTAAGGCTCCTGAGCAATATATTTTGACGGACCATAACATCCAACTTTAACTTTGAAATGCCTCTAAGCCACTCTACTTGATTAACAATTTAATACGTTTTAACAGGTGAGTGCCATATTACCTGGACATCCTATCACCACGAGATGACTCTATTCAATGATCTGTCAAGCCGATCCATTTAGACGAGCAACATTTCCCAGCCGACATGACAATACTGTTATATCTTGACTAATAATGGAGCACCAACGGTATGAAACAGCAATAGAGTTTACTCCTGTATGGCTTGACGCACAGACATACATGACATCCACTGTCAACCGGTTTTTAAAGTTATACATAACAGTAACTGAACATACTCATTCCTGACAACTCATGACCAGGACAGTGTGATATCCATTTTTAGCACTAAAATGATGGCAACCAAGCGAACCCGTTCTGATGACGATGTTGGGAGACCTGCCTGAGCAGGATATCTAAATGAGCAGTCGGCAAAAACACACTTGCCCGGTGAGAATTCTGATATAGAGGGAATATTCTACTTAGTGAATTACCCATGCTATGCTAAACCTACCATTTAAATCGTATGCACCATGGCATAACTGATGCGCGATTGGCATCTTAACATTTAAGCTTATGCACATTAGCATACCTGATGCACCATGGGATCTTAAAGTTTAACCTTATGCACCATTGGCATCTTAAATACCATTTAACCTTATGCCCATTGGCATACCTGATGCACCATTGGCATCTTAACATGCACCATTGGCATCTTAAGCACAACATTTAACCTCATGCACCATGGCCTACCTGATGCACCATGGTATCATAACCTACCACTTCTGACAACTATATATATATATATATATATATATATATATATATATATATATATATACTTAAATGTAATTTTTATATCCATTTAAATGTATCCAATATATATTTAAAATGTACTTTGAGAATTATTTATTTTAGTAATTCGTTATTTATCCAATGTGAATATAGAATTAATTCACCCAAGTAGGCTACCTGAACTGAGGCGCCGGACAGAGTTTGATACCAGCTCACTTGAGAGGATTATTAACTTGATTATCCGAAGACAAACATAATGTAGGCTACTAGCCAACACCGGAGAAGCTATCACCTCAAGCACCAAAATAAATGGAAGCTAGCTTGGCATGAACCAACAACAACCTGACTGCTAGCATTAGCTCCCCACCAAGTGCACCAACCATTTGGAATGGGGAAATCATGATAAGCCACGGGCTACCAAATGCACACTACTCCAGTGCATTTAGAGCAGAGACTACGTTTCCCAGACAGCACCAGCAAGTTCAACTGATGACATCATAGGTCAGACAGCTTGTGATTGCGGAAGCAAACAATGCTCGCACATAAACCACTATGAGCTTGCAGCGTTCCTTTATCCCAGAAGCCAACACAGACAGTCATCCTTTATAAGACTTCTCAATGGGAAACGATTAATGTGCTTTAGTAAATCATTTCACGGGAGCTTCTACAGTAACCAGCAGCAGCACTACTATGATCTATGAAGCCACAGGGACACTTTAGCTGAAGCTACGACGTAGCACTACTAGCAACTTGAAAACATCGGCCACTCATAGACATAAGCGCTGATCTGACGGCCAGACAGTGCATGACTGCATTTGGGCTTCACAATACATTAAACATATAAACCCAAGATGAGACATAAGCAATATACAGCCCAGAGAGACTAAATCATTTAAAACAAGCTGCAAAATGAATATCTCCCGTTGCCAGATTCTGTGAGTGAAACAAGTGACCAGTCTATGAAAACAAGCCCAAAGTTTCGCGACTTGAGCTCTATAACATAAGCTATTTCCTAATAATTAAATAAATAAAACAAATGTTGAAGCAAGCCAAATAAGCAACTACCCTCCAGAACCAAGCCCAAACAAAGAAACCCGCAGCTAGAGACCTCACAGGAATACAATACCAAGTCGCTTATAATGAGCAGACATGGCAACACTGTCAACCAGCGTCTGCCGCCGTATGAATGCAATCAATGTTTGTCGCTAGACTTTTATGCCAAGTTTGCCGACTAATGCCAGCAGACTACAACAGGCTGGCAGTTTGGAGCTGTCGGAAGGTAGGCTATTTCGTGTAGACACCTTTATAACACACCATAGACTGTAAAACAACAACGCAGAGGCTTGAAAGATAGCGAACTACATTACCCATAGAGCTCAGTATGCGCAGAGGGGTGCGCAACATATCTCGCAGCATGACGTTACTAGGAGGCGAACTCACGCTAGCTGGATGCTAACAACCCACATTAAATACAACACAAGTTAGCCTATAAGCTGGCAGTCTCTACATCAGCAGGCAGAGAGCTCCTGGCTGACACTGACTGAATGGAATGAGCGATTGCTCGTGGCTGCAGAGACGACCAGCAAACAAAGCCACTGATCCTGATGAATTCTATGGTTTCTGAGCTAACTTTAGCAAACGGCCCGACTTGCTAACGGCTAAACAGTTCAATACAATATATGGAACAACTTGAGGTGAGAAATAAACAAACAACCCACAATATACACAAGTTCCCCCTCTTTTTCTGCTGGCAGCCCGGCAATGCTAGTAACAACAGCTGCTGAACAGCTAATCAATGACGTGGTTAAGTTCCCGAAGCCCAGAGGGAATGAGATCCTCATTATTATGAAACTTGAACCTGTCAAGAATAACAACCACAATCAACCACTGTTCCTGAGCTTAACTTTAGCAACGTTAGCAAAGCCCACAAGCACATTTAAATTAGCTTAAGCAACAAATGACTGCCACATTAGACTGTAGCACTGCAGAATACAGCTGGGCACCAGCAACATTAGCAATGACAACATGAACCTTGAAGCAGTAATTAGAATTCAGCAGTGATTACCAGAATCAAACAATCCCAACGTTTTTTTGCCATACAACCTGGCCAAGATCACAGCTTCTTAGCTTAGTAGCTAAGAACAAGATTTAAGCAACAATGATCAGCAGAAACAACCAGGAACACCCAGCCAGCTAGGCACAGCAAACAGCCTCACACCATGAGGCATGGCAACTTGGCAAGCAAGTGCCAGCAGCCAATCAGCAAGGCAGGAAGAAGAGACAACTGAGCAGGCTTTAAGTAGGTTGGCAATGATCAGCTGACTGCCATGTCACCTGTGACGTAAGACTGGCGTAAAAGCATTGTAAATGCCGACTGAACCAATTCCGCAGGCTTCATACATTTAACTCCAGATGAGGAAGAACTCATAAAAATATATAAAAAAAGGAGAAGTATCAAATCAAATATTTCTCTGGTAGACCAAGTTTACTTGGCACCCCTTGGAACAAACAACTGCAATTTAAGTGGAAACCGTTACAGTATAAACATGTGCATTCAATAATTAAAATAGTAGAATAATATATTCATGCTTTCATTTTAAACATGCATGTAGAAGTGGCTGTACCACTGCCATTTATAAACATACCTTATTAACTTTTTTAAATTAAAATAAAATAATATATATATATATATATATATATATATAAAAAGACAAATTCCCACTGCCTCTTTATAGGAAGGGACCGCACACTCCAATGAAGGATGATGGACAGGATTCAATGCTTCATTTCTTTTTTATTGAAAAAGCACGACGCGTTTCGCCGTGTGGCTTCGTCAGGTGCTATACATATACACACATGTACAATATATATATATATATATATTTCCCCAAATATGTGGGGACCCCCTGTAGTATCCCAAAGGACCCCCTAGGGGTCGCAGACCGCCTGTTGAATACCCCTGGCCTAATGCTTTTGTCAAGTTCCCTTTTACACACCTTAATATAACACGCACACAGCACACTACACACAGACACTTCAAATCCCTTTATGTTTTGTGGCGGTTCGTTTAAACACCGCCCGCGAGGTAGGCCCCGCATGCGGAGAAGCCGTGCCTGCTTCATCAAACAGAATGCTACTCACCTGTGATCGCCACCAAACACAGAGAATACAAATAGAAGACTCGCTCTCCCTCAGTGTGTGCTGGGACTCCGACGTGCTGGGACATGGGCAGACGGACAGTAAGAACCACCACTTATATTCCCACATCCGCATCTCTTGTGAATGAAAGAACGTTATAGTGACATTTATTTCGCTTACCTTCCAGGCTTGCATGGGGAGCTAAAACTCTGAGGAGAGCATACCTAAACTCTGGAGAGAGCGTACTCATGGAAACCTGTGGAAAGGAGAAGGAAAAGGAGGGCCAACCTTACCTGCCAAATCCCGGGAATCCAACCTAAACCCAAAACCTATGGGGAAACCCAGAGTAAAATTATACTCACCTTTTCGCTGGGGAAAGAAACACGGTACCGAATTACCTTATACTCACCGGCCACCTGTAAAGAAATAAATACCATACTCACCCATACCTACCTTAAAACCTGTGGAAAAATAAAGATTATACCTACCTCATACTTACCGTAACCCTGTGAAAAGAAAACCCTCACCGTAACACTGTGAAAAGAAAACCCTCACCGTAACCCTGTGAAAAGAAAGCCCTAACTAAACCCCTCTACCTACCTCAAACCTGGGCCAAGAGGGTAACACTTTATAATAACTATCCGTTATAAGCAGTTAATAAACCATTAATAAACTATTAGTTAACCCTTAAGTTCTGTTCGGGTCATTTTGACCCGTTTTACATTTTCATTTGAAAAAAAAGGTAGAAGTTTACATTTTTTCCACCTGAAACTCACTGGCCTTAAAGATTCTTCTGAGATGAATATGTAAAAAAAAAATGTTTTTGCACTACAGCCATGCTACACCCCCCTCATATTTTTTGAACCTCTAATGCTGTTCGGGTCATTTTGACCCGGAAGCACAGATGCACAGAAATACACAGTATTATGCCAAAACACAGACACACAGTTACCCCCACTTCTAACACCCCCCTTCCGAAGCCCCATTCCGAACCCTGAATGTGTGTTCAGCTCTATGTGAGAATGATGTCCTGTTCTTGAACCACAAGTATTCAATTAATGGGCATGTTGGAGAGAAAAAAAGTTAATAAAACATTGTCTGATTTAAAAATGTTCTTATAAGCATGAGCAATATTACCAGTATTAAATACAGTAGATTTTTACATGAATTTCAGCTAAATCAGTAAAAAACGTCTACCTCTTTCAGTGTTTAATGTGATATAGCAAAGCAGAAATGCAAACATTTACCATATATCATATGAATTGTTTGGTATTGAGTCAAAGTCAATATATCATGATGATTTGTTAAGTTAAAATTTATATTAGTGTTGTTTTTTTAAAACCAAATATCCCCCGGGTCAAAATGACCCGAACAGAACGAAGGTGTAGTGAATCTGAACAGAACTTAAGGGTTAATGAATTATTAATGCCTTGTTAAGCATTTGTTAATAGTTAGTTAAGGATTATTAACAAGACCCTATAACCAGTTAATAGATAATTTATAAACCATTTATTAATGATTTATTAATGTCTTGTTCAATATTTGTTAACAGTTTATAATTATGTAACTATTCCTAATTTACTCATGTTAGTAAATGAGGAGTAGTCGCAACTTTAGAATAACGTCCCAATAGCACATATAAACTATTAAAAAAATATTAACTTACTGTTTACAGATCAGTTGTTAATGATTTGATTAACGTCTACTATGAGACACTTTACAACAGAAAATGGGTGGTACAGAAAATGTGATTTTATTATTTCCAAAATACACAAACATACATAGTGATGAATGAATGGATATGGAGGAAGGGCATAAACAAAACCATAGCTATTCTTATCTTTACTGGGATACAGCAAAATAAAGAAGGGAAAAAAAGGTAGGACTGCTGTGCTAGTTATAGATTTAGCACAATTCAAATAAATGGATTAATGTGGATAAATTGCACATTGCACTTAGCTTAAAACACCTCAACCAAGGAATTGTAAAGAAATAAACAGCACCCTTCTCCCTGGAATTAGCCATAAATTCAACCCATTCACTTACCCTGTTAGCTAACATAGCTTGCTTGCAAACAGGCTAGGTCCTGCAAGCTCAACCACCACACTTTAGCATAGCAAATATAGACAAAAAACGAACTTTATAAAGAACATATAAATGACCAACTAAATTGATACAAGATTAATTAATATTGCACTATATAGACACATAATGAACTTGTGTACATAATGTTTACCATAGCTGCACAGAGAATGGGGTCCTGTATAAACAGCAATGCCCAAATAAAAGCCTGTACTAAAATAGACAGCTGGGTCCCTAAACATAACTGGGTGGCTGAAAATAGGCCTGCACCAAAGAGTAAATTGAGCATTATTTATAGTATTGATGACATAGAGTTATAATAAGAATAGAGAGGACACCAGATTTCCCCGCCCGTCCACTTGCATTGAGTTGCTCACCCAGCGCATGAAGCGTCTGAAACGTGACGTAGTGGGGCCACTGTGACGCATTTGTGTTCATGGACGCGCTGGGGCTCCAATTCATGAACGAGCACTTCCAGCAAGAACGTGCGTCAATACAAAGAAGCCTAGATGCGCGTTCGTGATTAGAAGCCCCAACTGCAGTACCTCAAACGGCCACCATGTCCATTTTGCTTCAGGGCTCCCCCAGGGTTCTGGGGGCTTGATTGATGATCCTCTAGTCATGTTGGAGGACCCATTTTTCTATTTTAGTCTATGATTTTAGTAGAGGCTTCTGTTTGGGCACTGCTGTTGATAAAGGACCCCTCTGGAGTGCAGCTATGGTAAACAGTAGAATGTGTTTTTGACTAAGCAATTCATTATTTGCAACATTAATTCATCTTGTATCAATTTAGTTGGTCAGGATTCATCAATATGTTCTTTAAAAAGTGTGTTTTGTGCCTATATTTACTATGCTAAAGTGTGGTGGTTGAGCAAGCAGGAGCTAGCCTGTTTGTAAGCAAGCTATGAATAACAGGGCCTACTCTGTGTATTTTAGCTAACTATGTTAGTGAGTGAATGGGTTGAATTTATGGCTAATTCCAGTGCAGTTTATTTCTTTACGATTCCTTGATTGTCTTTAAGCTAAGTTTGAAAACTTAAATTATTATTTTTGATTGTGTGCTAAATCTATAACTAGCAGTCCTACCTGAATTGTTTCTGCTGTATCCCAGTAAGGATAAGAACAGCTGTGATTTTGTTCATGCCATTTCTCCATATCCTCATCTTTATTATTCAGTCATTTTTCATCTTGTATGTTTGTGTATTTTGGAAATAATAAAATCACATTTTCTGTACCGCCCATTTTCTGTTGTAAAGTGTCTCTTATATTAGTAGAGGTTAATCAAATCATTAACAATTGATCTGTAGTTAATATTTGTTAATAGTTTATATATGCTATTGGGACATTATTCTTAAGTTGAAACTACTCCTCATTTACTAACATGAGTTAAGTATTTGTTAATACTTTATGTTATTGGGACGTTATTCTAAAGTTGCAACTACTCCTCATTTACTAACATGAGTCAAGTATTTGTTAATAGTATGTTATTGGGACGTTATTCTAAAGTTGCGACTACTCCTCATTTACTAACATGAGTAGATTATGAATAGTTACATATAAACTATTAACAAATACTTAACTAGCTAATAGTAAGTGATGTACTAATAGCTTGTTCATAATCCATTAAATATTTATAAGGCATAACTTATAACTCCTTAACTAACTGTTAACAAATATTGAACAAGACATTAATAATTCATGAATAAATGGTTCATAAATGATCTATTAATTGGTTATAGGGCCTCGTAATTAATCCTTAATCAACTATTAACGAATGTTTAACAAGTCATTAATAACTCATTAACTAATAGTTTATTAATGGTCTATTAACTGCATATAACGAGATTTATTTTATTTTATTCAGTAATAAATAATCATTTAAACGGTTGACCTTGTGCGTGGACTCCCTCTTTTTTGTTGAGCCTCACCCTTATGCATGACAGCGCTGTCCCATAGCGAGTCACGACTGAGTCGTAGCCTTACATTAAGACGTACTACCGAGACTCCCGCATTGTGACGTTGGGACGACGGTAGAAGAGTCTTACAGACTTTGTCATACAGTTATGCTGGATGGTCAGCAAACCGGTCTCTAGTTGCTCGACACATGCACAAATGCAAAATAAAAGACATAATGACTACGGCGGTAACCTTGCACAATGTATTTGTCCGTTGTTTTCAATAAAAAAATGTTTTTACCAAGTGTGTGTCAGAGTGTCACTGCTTTTCCACAACGCTGGTTAAAAATGGCTGTTTGTTTTGTGTTGCACAATGTGTACAATCATTGCAGGACGACGACATGTTACAATATAGGCTTGTTTATTACAGACTGCTGGCATACATGCTATCAGGAAGGCTGACTTCACTCGACTGACTGTGTTCCTGAAGACACACCTATCTAGTGGTTGGTACTAACATTAACACAACTGCTATAGGGACAGACGGTGGTAGCACCATATGGATAACACAGTTAACCATAGGTAACAGATATTCTCTGAGAATATTACATCCCCCTTCTTTTGAAAAGCTTGCGCAGTACAGCTCAAATTCCCTGCAGCTGTACTGGGGGCCACCATCAGAAATCAAAGTCTGAGGAATGCCGTGCCTAGAAAAGGCTGCCTTCAGTTTGTGGATCACGGCGGAGGCCGTTGTGCTGTGTAGCTTATCCAGCTCGAAGTATCGGCTGTAATAATCCACTGTGACGATGTAGTTATCGTTGTTCCAAGTGAACAGATCCGTAGCCACCGTTTGCCATGGCCTATCAGGGATCTGATGACACATCATGGGCTCTTTAGTGTTAGAAGGTCTGTATGTGGGACAAGTGGGGTATTTTCCAACCATCTCCGCTTGTTCATCCCAGGCCAGAATAAGATGTCACAGGCTCTTAGCTTGCACTTTTCCATGCCCATGTGACCTGCATGTATTCGGGACAACATTTCTGTGCGCAGTAGAGCAGGAATGATGATCTTTTCCCCCTTGAATATGATGTTGTTCATCACAGAAAGTTCACTCCTGTGATTCCAGAACTCTGCTATGCTCTGAGGAGACAGGCATGTCGTTGCCTGGTCGGTGAATGATGGTGAAATCATATCTCTGCAGCTGTAGAATCATCCTTTGGAGCCTCGGAAGCACTGCTGCAAGTAGTTTCTTCATGATGGACTCCAGAGGTTTGTGGTCACTTTCCACAATCGTGTGGCGGCCATAGACATACTGATGGAAACGTTTGCATCCAAACAAGATGGCGTATAACTCCTTCTCAATCTGTGCATAGTTCACTTCACTGTCACTGAGTGATTTGAATGCATAGCCGATGGGCTTTCCTTCTTGCAGTAGGACAGCACCCAGTCCACATTTTGATGCATCCACTTGGAGTCTGAGCTCCTTGCTGGTGTAATCAAAGTGTAATCAGCTCTTTCATTTTCTTGAATGCTGCATCATGCTGAGCGTCCTATATGAATTCACTTGAGTCCTTCATTAGCTGACGCAGGGGAGCATTGATGTCTGAGAGCATAGGGGCGAAATTTGACAGATAATTGATCGTGCCAAGAATTGTTTCGAGCTCACCTTTGTCTTTAGGTGGTTCCATATCTGTCACGGCTCTGACTTTGGCTGGGTCAGGCTTGATTCCATCTGTGGTGATGATGTGCCCAAAGTAGCTGACTTCAGTTAACCCAGATAGTGCTTTTCTCTGGGTTGAGCTTTACTCCTCGCTCTCTGGAGCGCTGTAACATGGCATGGAGGTTCTTGTCATGTTCCTCTTTAGTTTTCCCAAAAATGAGGACATCATCCACTATGGCGGTGACTCCCTGTAGACTCTTGTAGGTCTCGTCGACTCTCCGTTGAAACTCGTCTTGGGCCGATATGATTCCAACAGGTAGGCGGAGGAACCTGTATCACCCAAACACTGTGTTAAAGGTGGTCAGTTTGGACGACTCTTCTGTGAGCTTAATCGCTCAGTAGCCTGATCTGGCATCCATGACCCTGAAATAGCATCTCCTGCCAGCTTAGCTGTGATGTCATCGAGAGTGGGCAAAGGGTCGTGTGCCCTTTTGATAGCCTTGTTCAAGTTATTGGGGTCGAAACATACTCTCAGCTTGCCTGTGCATTGTGTTTCAGCTGCCACCACTGAATTGACTCATTCGGTCGGTTCTGTCACTTTGACAATGACCTGCTGCTTCTCCATGTTCTGCAGCTCCACCTTGAGATGGTCACGTAGTGCGATAGGGACACGCCTTGGTGGGTGGACCACAGGCGTTGCATTGGGGTCGAGGTGGATGGTGCATTCACCAGGGAATAGTCCTATTCCTGTGAAGACATCTGCAAACTCATCTAGGATTGACACATCTGGCTTACCAGACAGAGATAGTATGAGCTTGATCAGTCCAACATCCAGACATGCTTTTAAGCCTAGCACTGGGGGTGCACGTGTGTCCATAACATGCATTAGCTTAATGTCCTTCTATTGGCATTTAATGTTGCAGTTGCCCTTTACATTAAGCTGTTCACCTCCATAGCCATAGAGTGGGCGCTGTGAAGGTTACAGTACATTCTGTACTCCTAGAGATCTGAATACATCCGGGGTTATGACATTTGTGTCTGCACCAGTATCCAATTTGAAGCGAACTACAGTCTTATTTGGGCCAACTAGTACATTTGCATAGGCTTGCTCTGTATTTTTGGTGTTGTTTCCTTGTGTCACTGCATCAATGAACAAACCATCATTATCTAAATCTGGGTTCTGAATCTGATCCATTTCACTTACTGTATGCACTTTGCAAAGTGGTTCCACTTGTTGCAAATCTTGCATTGCTTTCCTTTTGCTAGGCAAGTGTCTTGTAATCCATGCGCCTTGTTTCCACAGTATCCACATGGTTTAGAGTGGCCTCTGTCGCCCTCCGTAGGATTCCTGGGGAATTGCACCTGTTTTCCCTCTGTTCATTCCTGGCGGCTTCCAGGTGGCACCCTTTGAAGTTTGGCGCGTCACTGCATGAACAGCCTGTTCGTGCGGGCTCGCGCTGCTGTTATCAAAACTCCTGAGCTGAGCTTGTGCCATATCATGGCTTCTGGCAATGTCTATTGCTTGATCCAAGGTTAAATCATTCCCCACGTTGAGTAGCTTTTCTCTTACTTTTGGTGAATTAATCCCAAAAACCACACTCTGACCATCTCTTCTGCCATATTGGCATAGTTACAGTCCTTAACAAGAAGCCTCAATTCTGTCACGAATTGTTCAAAGGGCTCAGTAGCTCCCTGTACTTTCTCATGGAACTTGTATCTAGCGAAAATCACATTCCGTTTGGGCTCAAGGTATGCTTGGAAGCAGTCATAGTAAGTTTTCAATACTTTACGTTCATCTTCAGTAAGCGTCCATGTATAGTAGACATCTCTGCCTTTGTCTCCAATCCAAAGAAGCAAATAGCTGCACTTTTCCTCTTCACTTTTCTTCTTGAAAGGACCAGAGAATATTAAATCCACATGTAACTTGAATTTGCGCCATGCTTCGGGCAGGTTGCTTGCATCTCAATACATGTGTTGCACAATGTGTACAATCAATGCAGGACGACGACGTGTTACAATATAGGCTTGTTTATTACAGACTGCTGGCATACTATCAGGAAGGCTGACTTCACTCGACTGTGTACCTGAAGACACACCTATCTAGTGGTTGGTACTAACATTAACACAACTGCTATAGGGACAGACAGACACTAGGTGGTAGCATCATATAGATAGTAACACATACACAGTAACAGACATTCTCTGAAAATATTATAACGTTCATCCCTTCCCGTAGACGGAGTGCACACTAATGCTTCCCAGCCACCATGAAGCGCTGTTGCAACCAACATTGAGGCAAACGGGGTAAAGCAGTGAAAACTATTTTTATTTAAAACAACAAACTAATAGGTTGTGCAAGGTTAGCGCCGTAGTCATTAACAGTTGGGAGAATGACAACGGTGTCTTATATTTTGCATGTGTGCATGTGTCGAGCCACTAGAGATTGTTTTGCCGACCATCCAGGAGGTGTGTATGACAAAGTCTGTAAGACTCTTCTACCGTCAACGTCACAATGTGGAAGTCTCAGTAGGATTGTCTTAATGTAAGGCTAAGTCGTAGATATAAACCCACTGTACAAATAACATTATATAATTACCTGAGCAGGTGAGTCCAACAGTATTGTCAGGTGAACAGGTGTTTCTAGTTGAGTTTGAGGTTCTACAGTCCAGGAGAACAGACTCGTTGCCTTCACACTGGAAATCTTTTGTCCAGGTTGAAGCATTCACCTCTCCATAGAGCGCCCCCTGGAGGACTGAAGGAGCCCCACAGCCAAGCTCCCTACAGACCACCTCTGCATCCTGCTGGTCAAAGTCACCTTCACACACTGAGAGCCACGACTGATCAGACTTCACCTCCACTCTGCCTGAACACAAACTAGTCCCATTCACCAACCTCACTGACTCTGGAGAGAGAGAGAGAGAGAGAGAGAGAGAGAGAGAGAGAGAGAGAGAGAGTCAACTACACGCACGCGCTCCCGGTAAAAGGTAAGAAAACCTCAGTGAAGCGGCAAACAGTGAGTTAAAGATGCAGTGCCATGGTTTATTTCCCCCCTAAAACATAATTAATTATTATACTAGGAGGAGGACTTTTTCCAAAAGAGTGTACAGAAATAGCTAAAATTTGGTTTTTATGTGGCCACACCCACCAGTTCATTAAGTATGCATGGTTGTCCGGTGGGGGGGGGGGGGGCATGTGTGAAGACGCATGCGTATTCTTTTGCGGATCAAACAGTTTTGATTCGCTACAGCATACGGTTCACTGTTGGTGTGAAGGCAATCAACGTAAATGCTGGAAATGAAGCAAAACGTGGCCATGAAACATTGTGGAGCCCTGCGCATGTTAAATCACACTCCTGATCGTCCGCTCCATTAGACCATTATCGCCTGTCCTGTCCCCTCAATGATTTAATTTCTGACCACAGATCCCTCCCGTTGTCCCACATTTAGTAAGGGAAAGTTAGCCGAGTGCTGGACCAATCTGGGAACATCAGTAAATCATTACCAATAGCTTGCTTTACAAATGTGTTCATAAAGGTGTCTACTATCACCTCTTTTTCAATCACAACTCCCTTGAGAAACTTTGTGGGAGCCAATCAAAGTTGGGGGTATCCCGAGGGCCTGGGATTAAAGGGGGAAAAATAAGAAATGGCCAATATGAGCGTATGAGGTGTGTAATTAGGGTATTTGGGGGCTGCTGTATCCATTCCAACCATTAGTTATCAGTAAAAAATACTCCTTGGCCATAAAATAGGCCTAATTGGCTAAGGTTTAGCCAATCATGTCATTCGAGTTCACCTGTGTCCTGTTAGTCCCTATGTTTTAAACCCTGTGTTTGAGTGTTCCTTGTCAGATTGTATCATGTTATCCTGTGGGTCATAATGTGTGCTTGACCTGATCTTGAATAGTTTTCATGAATTCAAAACCTACTCCAACTTTTTTTTTATTGCCAATATTATGTCTCATGGATACACAAAAGTAGGTGTGGCATATGTTATGGCCAAGGAGTCATTTTAACTGAAAACTGATGGTTCGAATGGACTCAGCAGCCCACAAATAACCTACACACCACATAATAATGCTCATATTGGTCAGTTTTTATTTTTCCCCCTTTAATCCCAGGACCTCGGGATACCCCCAACTTTGATGGGCTCCCACAAAGTTTGTCAAGAGAGTTGTGATTAAAGAAGTTCAGATGTGATAGTAGAAACCTTTATGAATACATTTGTGAAGAAAGCTTTTGGTAATGATTTAGTTCCCAGATTGGTCCAGGACTCCAGCACTCGGCTAACTTTCCCTTACTAATAGTTTATTTTGTGAGGAGGAGTTGCTCACAGTCACAGATAAATGGAAACGGGAGTCACTATTGTATAGGCCATACTAGGCATATATTAGATTTGTGAGTCGCTCGCTCGCTCTCTCTCTCTCTCTCTCTCTCTCTCTCTCTCTCTCTCTCTCTGTCTGTCTTGTCTCTCATTCGCTCTCTGTGCCAAATGGAGAGCATTACACACAGAGTGTGGAGAGAGAGAGAGGGAGAGAGGGAGGTGCGTGGAGAGAGAGGGAGGGAGAGAGAGAGAGAGAGAGAGAGAGAGAGAGAGAGAGAGACGTTTTCCTCTACATACATATAGGCTATAAGCTCTATACATCTGGTTTATTGCGGGATTTTGCGAGTCCCGCGGGCCGCCGCTGTTTAAATTGTTTGGCCGCCCGTGCCCGACTGCATGTAGCAGTCTCGCTCCCGATGCAGGGTTGTGGGTTGAAGAATGTGTAAACACAGGGGGAGAGGGCATTATTAGCCTAAGCAGCGGATAGATGTCCCCTCCCAATTGCACCAACTATATTGAATTTTATGTGAGAATGTGCCCTTTGTTACCTGAACAGATCACCTCCACTCTATATGTACTGTAAGTAAGCCCATATAAAGAGACACACTCCCTCAGTGAAGACTCAGAACCAACGCAGGAAGATATAATCCCCCATACAGGTTGATTTGTAGACCCAGGGCTCCCTTGTGTTGAAACAGCAGAGCCACAGTCCAGCTGTCTACACACTACAGATGATGACTTCAGGTTCCAGATAGACAGACCATCCACTGGTCTCCACTCTCCCTGGTGTTTCATCTCCAGTCTACCAGTACACTTACTGGATCCTCCCACCAACCTGACATCTGTACAGAGACAAGAGAGTAAACAGCAAATAAATAAATACATAAATAGTAGTAAATGTAGTTACTGTACTTTGCTACCGCAGTGAAGGATCTACCGCGGTGATCAAAAACCAACAATATGGGAAAAACACTACATTTCCCAAAATGCAGCGCGGTATCACGTGACCTAGGATTATAAAGGAAGGATATCACACTGGGCGTGTCCCAGCCGTGGTACCGGGGTATAGAGACACACGGGCGCCTACAAATATGGGCGCCCTATTGTGATAGCGACCCCACTTCGGGTAAGGATGAACGGTGAACTGCAGCTGCCAATGCAATCCCAATGAGAGGAATTGTGAAATATCATAATTTCAGTGGTTGACTACTGAGGCAATAGCGATTTTTTTTGTGTTCTAATAAAGTGTCCCATGCGTTTAATTTTGCCCTTTTAAAGTGGCATATCTGTCATCTTGATACACTAACTACAATATTCTTTAATTTACTTCATCTGTGAGTCAAAAGTGCTAGCATTGGAAATCTTAAGTTTAGGTGGTCGCATGGTACATGCGTCATGGACGCATCCCTTGAGGTTTTCAATACCCAGATACGCTCGTCTCTCATGTATAATTAGGCTGTTTATTTTTGGGAAATGATCGCATCTCACTTCTTCCAAACGAAGTCTTGCAGGTTATTTTTGGATTAATACTAACCTGGAGAATTCACTCTGTAGTTGAAAAAGTCAGGATCTTCAAAGTCGGCGCTCATAAACGCACAGCAGTAAAGACAGTGATGTCACTGAAAAGCGACAGGTTCTGTATCTGCCGTCTCCCGTCTTCACTGTTAACATTATGGGTAACTCATTCAAGTGGCAAATTAAATGTGACACACATCATGTATTTAGCAAACAAGAAGATATGTTGGCAGAGTCAGGCCATACATTTGAAAACATATTTTTATTTAAATCAATATAGTCTTCAGTTCGTGTAGGATTATTTTAATATTAGGCTAACTAAGTTGAATTGCAATGACTTTCTATGGGCTGGCTTGCAGTGCACCGTTCTCCCTTACCCGAAGCGAGGCCGCTGTTTCAATTGTGGGCGTGAATTTGTAGGCGCCCGTGTGTCTCTATTGCACATGCGCAGTAAAATCTGGCCCGCACCTACACTTTGGCTCAGTAGATGGCGGCGTGTGACCATTAAATGGTAGTGTTTGTTTTGTCCTACTCAAATTTGCTCAAATTAAAGGAGTAGTTCACCCCCAAAATGACTTTTTATCTATTGATTACTCACGCCATGGAGACTAGAGTTCAATCATATTTTTAGTTTTTTGTCGCATTCCTAAGACAAAAATGTGATAACAATAAATGTACCCCCATTCGTTCCGGATGGGGACCCGTTTCGAAACGGGTCCCCATCCGTAATCAATGGGGGTAAATGTACTCGAATAAAAATGTTGTCTTAGGAATGTGACAAAAACCAAAAAATATTATTGAACTCTACTCTCCATGGCATGAGTAATCAATAGAAAAAAAAGTCATTTTGGGGGGTGAACTACTCCTTTAAATGTTCTTATGCCACAAAACAAGTAGGCTTATTTGGTGCCCTAATAGGCACAACTATGTGTGTTGCATATCCTGAATAAATATAAGTTATAGAAATCCATCGGATTCTCATCTACTGCTGTTTTATAAGTGCTTATAAATAAATTAAATTGTGCGGTCTGTTGAATTTTTTGCACCATACATTAGTCTGACTACAAGTATGGCACACAGTACAAGTTCTAAGACATACTTCAAAGTACAGGATTATATAAAAGCATCCCTCTGAAGACCAATTATTTCCCACAATTGATTGATTTAAAACTTTATTAGAAGTTTGCATAGGAAAAGGTAGTTTCATAACAGCTGGTACAAGGTCAACTAAAAGGATAAACACCTCCAAAGAGCCTTGGGCTTGTTTCAATTGGGGTCCTTAAAAAATAAATAAAACACAGCACTATGCAGAAAATATAAGAAAACCTGCAGCTGTTTAGGTGATGAGTGGAGAGAGAACAAAACAAACAAACACACACCTCGCTCTACTGAGAACGGATCATGATCTTTTTTATCTAGTGCCTCTGCTGGAACACTCCACCATGGCAGTTCCTGTTAACACTGCGCATGTGCAATACCCCGGTACCACACTGGGACACGCCCAGTGTGATATCCTTCCTTTTTAATCCTAGCACGTGACCAGGAAGTGCAGTCTCCCTGCAGCCAATCACAAGCTTCCACTGCCTTAACCCTGGTGCATTTTTGATACGCTTGGACTGAAAGACCTGTGTTAGGATATTGTGCATCATATGCTTACACATCTTTCCACACACTGCACACATGGTTTGGTTATTTTATATTTATTGATTTGGCACTGTCTCTGTACGTCATGACGGCGGAGGCCGACTAATGGAGGTACGGATATATGAATGGACGTCATCACACGGGGACAAGATAGAAGGAAGTGTTTGAAGAGCGTGGCGGTTCGTTTGTTACGAGCTGCGGTGTGGAAGACGATTGTGCCAAGCGACTTTGGGCGACTTTTACTTAGAAAAAAAAAAGAAAAAAAAAAAAAAGAAAATTTAAATCTTTTTGGACCCCATTAAATCTAGTAAACATGATTTCAATCGCGATTTTGCATGTTCCACCCCCATACAACGCCATCTTTATACAGGGCAGCCATCTTTGTTTACATAACATGTAAAACATAATGGCTATTATCTCAAGAATGCCTGAACGGATTTCCAATCTTTTTTTTTTGTTTGAAAGCTGTGAACAGCCTGCACAAACATGGTGCATGATCTGTGCATGGGTGTGCATGATCTGTGCACTACAAATTACATGGAAGTCTATGGAGAGGGCTGGCACTAATGCCACTCGAGGGCATTTTTAATTGGCAGTACATACGGAGGCCACAACTCGACGGCGGTTGCAGAAGATAAGGGACGGATGGATAGCGCTGTCCTCCGGTGCCTTATAGTTCGCAGGAGTGGAGAATAGTGGAGCTTCGCGTACGATAGAAAGTTATTGTTGACTGTCCAGCTGTTGTGAGAACCAGCGTTGTGAATGTGCCGAGACTAATACATAAAAAGAAGAAAAATCCTACGGGGGAAAAAAAGAAGAAAATATAAAAACAACAAAAAAGACCACGGGCTGTTTACCCGCATCTGAACGGACCATATCCAGCACCTCGCTCCGGCTGCGTTGGCCAACGACAGAGCTGGCCGTGGCCAGTAGGTGAGTGGACATGCGAAGTGAGGATATTGGGGACAGTGCCGTTTGGTTTTAAGTTTGACATGCAAACGCACACACCGCACACACACACACACAGCTTACTTTTAGGTCAGGGTAGTTCCTATTTATTGTTATTTAACGAGCCGATAGGATTAACCCGTGACAGATGGGGGCTCGTCACTACTGAACCTTGTTGTATTTAGTCTAGTAGTTATAAGTCTTTCTTTAGTAGTGGCCAAGTAAGAGTAAATAATGAATGAGTAATGAATTTAAACCCGAGCTGTTTTTGGAAAAAATCCGTAGGCTCTGCGAGTGGTATGATCTAAAAAAAGAACAGTTAAAGCAAGTGGCTGAGTACTTGAAGGTGGATTTAGCGCCCGATGTGAAAAAAGGGGAAATGGTGGAGATATTGGTACAGAGAGTAGGGGGAGAGCCGCTGGATAACGCCACTCATCAGCAGTTGTCGTCAGTGGAGTTACAAAAAGTAGCGTTGGAGCAAATGAGAGTTAAAGAGAGGGAGGAAACGCAGCGTGAGCTGGCTCGTATTGCATTGGAAAAAGAAAAATTGAGGGTTGAATTGGAAATAAAGAGATTGGAGCACGGGGTGGCTAAAAATGAGAAAGGGTTTGATGTGGGGCGTAATATATGCCTTGTGCCCAAATTCTGTGAACAAGAAGTGGATGTCTTTTTTTTGTTATTTGAAAAGGTGGCAAACAGTTTAAAATGGCCCTCAGAATATTGGTCACTGTTAGCACAAAGTGCATTGACAGGAAGAGCTCAAGAGGTGTATGCAGCTATAGACGAGGAGAAGTCAGCTGATTATCAGGTTGTGAAAAAAAATAGTATTGGCTGCTTATGAATCAGTACCTGAATCATATCGCCAGAGATTTCGGGGCTTGCAGAGGAAAGCAGGAGAGTCACATTTGGAATTTGCTAGACAAAAGGAAATGGCATTTGATAGGTGGTGTCGTGCCCAAAATGTAAATCAAGACTATAGTAAACTCAGGCAGCTCATCTTAACAGAGGAGTTTAAAAAGTGTGTGCCCCCAGAAATAAAAACCCATTTGGAGGATCACAAAGTGGATAATGTACAAAAGGCGGCAACAATGGCAGATGAGTATGAATTATCACACAGGATACATTTTGTTAATGCAAGGAATAATAGCTATCAAGAGCCACAGGAGGAAGTAGCATCTGGTAGCAGAGACTCTAGAACAGGGATGAAGGGGAGGAATGACAGGTCAGGGGCACCTTTGGGAATGCCACCTGGACCAACATGTCATTACTGTCGGAAAAGAGGACACATAAAAGCAGAATGTTGGAAATTGCAAAATGACATGTCAAGAGAAGGGGGAGTAAAACCATTGGGATTGGTGTCGAGGAGCCCCGAGTCTGAGAAGACAAAAGAGAAGGAGAGAACTTTTGAAATGTACAAAAAGTTCATTTCAGAAGGGTCAGTAGAAATTGATGGAAAAGAGAGCCCTGTAGTGGTGCTGCGAGACACAGGAGCCAGTCAGTCTCTGTTGTTAGAAAAGGTGGGAGAGAGAAAGGGGACGTTTCTCAGCACCTATACTCTCATTAAAGGGATTGGAGGAGAGTTCATGTCTGTGCCTATTCACCAAGTAATGTTAAAGTCTATGGTGGTGAGCGGGCTGGTGTCTGTGGGGGTGGTCGCCAGTTTGCCAGTACCAGGGGTGGACTTTATTTTAGGGAATGACCTAGCGGGGGACAAGGTATATGCAGACCCTGAAATTGCCACAACTCTAGCTGTTGTAAGGGAGACTGAGGGGTTGCAGGACACATTCCCAGGAATTTTTCCGGCTTGTGTGGTGACGCGAGCACAGGCTCGGCGGGAGAGTAAAGAGAAAGAGGGAGATGAGGTAGGGGAGGCTCAAACTAAGAAGTCTAGTCTTGAGAATGGGTTATTTGCAAAGGTTGAGGGCTCGATTAAGACATTTACACATAGTGATCTGGTGAGTGCGCAGCAGGAGGACCCAGATATTAGGACATTGTATGACAGTGCCATTCCACAGGAAGAAATGGGGAATGAGGAAATGGAGGGCTAGGGAATGTCCAGCTGACCAGGAATGGAAGCTAGTGTACCAGGTGGTGCTCCCACCTGGTTAATGAGAAGACATCCTGAAATTGGCTCATGATGTTCCGACAGCCGGACATCTGGGAATTAGGAAAACGCAAGCTAAATTACAACAGCATTTTTATTGGCCAAAAATGTACAAGGATATTGTCAACTTTTGTAAATCTTGTCATGCGTGTCAGCTGGGAGGAAAACCAAACCAGGTTATCCCCAGGGCACCACTTATTCCAATACCTGCCTTTGAGGAGCCTTTTACTAGGGTGTTGATAGACTGTGTAGGGCCCCTGCCGAAAACAAAAAGGGGGCATCAGTATCTGCTCACCATAATGGATGTGGCTACCAGATATCCGGAGGGAATTCCCCTGAGGAATACCAATGCAAAAACGGTGTTGGATGCACTATTAAAGTTCTTCATACAGTATGGGCTAGCCAGGGAAGTCCAGTCCGACCAGGGCTCGAACTTCATCAAAAACGGTGTTGGATGCACTATTAAAGTTCTTCATACAGTATGGGCTAGCCAGGGAAGTCCAGTCCGACCAGGGCTCGAACTTCATGTCAGGGGTCTTCCAGGAAGTAATGTACCAACTGGGCATAAAACAGTTGAAGTCGTCTATATACCATCCGGAGTCTCAGGGAGCCCTTGAGAGGCATCATCAGACCTTGAAGACCATGATTAGGACATACTGTGTGGATGACCCAGGGGACTGGGATAGAGGGATCCCCTTTTTGTTATTTGCAGCCAGGGATGCACTAAATGAGTCCACAGGCTTTAGTCCGTTTGAGTTGGTCTCTGGGCATGCAGTAAGGGGGCCGTTAAAGTTGTTGAAGGAGAAATTTCTTGGGCAGGAGACCGAGGTGAATATATTGGATTATGTGTCAGAGTTTAAGGCCAGACTGAGAGCAGCGTGTGGGATTGCTAGAGAGCATTTAAAGGGGGCCCAGGAGAAAATGAAGGCTACGTATGACCAAGAGGCGCAGAGACGTAGTTTTAAGGTGGGGGATGTAGTCCTGGTGCTTTTGCCTATTAGGGGAGATCCCCTGCATGCTCGGTTTAGTGGACCTTATGTCATTGGGGAGAAGGTCAGTGACGTGAATTATGTCATTGATACATTCATCAGATTCCATTCTTCCAGAGTGTAGTGAGGAGTGGGCACTGAGCAGTGGTTACAATCTAGCACAAATCTTGTTAATCCTCAATATTTCTACACTCAATCTTTCACTAGTGGATTGTGAGTGTCTTCTAAAGACTTATAAAGTAAAACTTTTTACTAAAAGTGGAAATAGAGGAAGAAATCTGTGTTGAGACAGATCTTCAGGTAAAATCTGTGTCAGGCCTAGGCCTAGGCCCTGGCCAACAGGCTAGTAGAAGCCAGCCACTACCAGGAACCAGGAGGCTAGCAGCAGGCAGCCACCTCCAGGCACCATCAGGCTAGCAGCAGCCCGGATCCATCAGGCCAGCAGGAGCCTGGAACCACCAGGCCAGCAGTAGCCCGGAATCACCAGGGAGACAGTGGGGCCTTTAGCCCGTGATCTGTCAACACCAGGATCCACCAGGCCAGCAGAAGCCCGGAACCACCAGGCCAGCAGAAGCCCGGAACCACTAGGCCAGCAGAAGCCCGGATCCACCAGGCCAGCAGAAGCCCGGATCCACCAGGCCAGCAGAAGCCCGGAACCACCAGGGAGACAGTGGGGCTTGTCTTTAGCCTGTGATCTGTCAAAACCACCAGGGAGACAGTGGGGCTCGCCTTTAGCCTGTGATCTGTCTATACAAATATCTTCCTGTGTTTGGTGAGTGTTATCTGTGTTGGTGTGAGGTAGCATAAAGTACTGTGTCTTTGTGTTAACAAAGCTACTGTTGTGGAAACATGGCCATGAAACTTCTTCAGAAGGATATGGAGGAGTTAAAGGAGTCACTGAATATGATGTCTGCTGAGATGGCAACTTTGACGAAGCAAAATTCTATTATAACGGATATGCTGTCAGAAATTAAGCAGTTGAAACTGAAGAATATGGAACAAGAGAAGAATATCATTCAATTGGAAAACAGAGTGTCTGATCTGGAACAGTACTCAAGAATTAATGATGTCATAATCTCCGGTCTTGTTATTCGACCAAAGACCTATCTCAGTGCTGTGAAAGGTACAGCATCTGGGGAAGGTACGGATGAGGATGAGGAGACCACGGAGAAGCAGGTTACTGCTTTTCTTAAGAGTAAGGACATTGCTCTTGATAATGACAATATTGAGGCTTGCCATACACTGCCAGTCCGGGAGGGGAAAGGCAAGCCTACAACACCTGCCATTATCATTCGTTTTGTTAATAGAAAACACAAAATCAATCTTCTTAAACAAGGAAAGAAACTGAAAGGCTCTAATGTGTACATTAAAGGACCTACACCATGAATTTTCACTTTTTCTATTTTAAAACCTTTTTTTGGTGTCCCACTGGCACCTTCTATCCTCACAAAGTCCTATTTCTGACAAGTGTGTCTTTCTCTGGTTTTGGGAAGACAGAGATGAGAAGCTCTCAGAACAGTGCTGTTCTGAGAATTGACGCGTGTGACGTCACACACGTTTCTGTTTAAAAAAAAAAAAACATTTTTTTCAAAAACATTTTTTTTTCTTTGGAAAAACCCCACTAGATGCGGCACTGAGCAAACAGAGGCCGTTTTTGGTATTGCAGCTGGAGAGCCTCATTATAGTAGAGCTAGAACAAACAAAGGAATGGTCAGAGTGTTTGTTGAGGGTTAAAACCTGTCTAAGACTCAATTTTGAGCATATATTTATACAAAAAATATAGTTTTAAAAGCATGGTGTAGGCCCTTTAATGAGCACCTCACTAAGAAAAATGCTGACATCTCCTGGCAGGCGAGGCAACTCAAGAAACAGGGCAAAATCCAATCCACTTGGAATGTTAACTGCAAGGTTTTCATCAAACAAGTTGGTGCACCAGAGAACTCTAGGGGTCTGTGTATTAAGAGCATGGACCAACTAGACAAGTTTAAATAAAGCTGTACGTTTGTATTTCTGAAGGTTAGGGTGTTTTTTTGTAATGTTTTAATGTTTTATTTTTTCCAATGAACAAAACTACATCTGTGTCATTAAGTTTGCCTAAGAAGGGATTGATTTTAGCTCATTTAAATATATGCAGTCTCAAGTATAAAGTTCATGAGATTGCCAATATCTGTTCCTCTAATAATATTCATGTTTTAGCACTGTCAGAGACAAACCTGGATACAGTTTTTGATGATTCTGACCTAGCTGTTCAAGGTTACAGGCTCTATAGAAGGGACAGGGACAAATATGGTGGTGGTGTTGCTTTTTATGTGCAGGAACATATTCCAGTTTTGGTAAGAAATGACATTACATGTAGTGACTTGAAGTTATTTGGCTAGAGATTCACCTTCCATACTGCAAGCCCATTTTAATCGGGTGTTGTTATAGGCCTCCCAGTTCTAATGTTACATATTTGGAAAACATATGTGAAAATCTTGATATAGTGTCAGATGAAAGTAAGGATATTTTTCTTCTTGGTGATCTGAATATTGACTGGTTTTCAATAAATTGTCCATTACGTAACAAGTTAATTTCTATGGCTGACGCCTTGTCCAGGTTGTGAATCAACCCACACGTATTTCTACATCCATTGGTGGTATGAATAGGTCAACATGTATTGATCATATTTTTACTAATATTCATGAGCTGTGTTCACAAGCAGTCTCAGTTGCAGTGGGATTTAGCGACCACAATTTGATTGCTTTAACAAGAAAAACTAAGATGCCGAAGTCTGGGGTCAGGATTGTTTACCGGAGGTCATATAAAATATTTAATGCTGATTTGTTTGTTAAGGGAGTTCAAGATTTAAAGTGGTCTGATCTATGTCAGGAAAATGATCCAAACATTGCTTTGAATATCTTGATGGATAGATTTGTGAAGCTTGTTGATCAGCATGCTCCACTCAGAAAGAGGTCTGTGAAGGGGAGTAGTGCATCATGGATTGATGACGAGCTTAGAGCTTTAATGCAGCAGAGGGATAGAGCTAAGGTAGCTGCACATAATTCAGGGAGCCTTTTAGACCGACAGTTTTATTGTAAGCTGAGAAATAAAGTTACCAAATTAAATTATATTAAAAAGAAAGGATATTTTAAACAAAAAATCTGTAATTCTGTAAATGACAGTAAAAAATTATGGAAAACTTTGAATGAAATAATGTGTAAGAAGTCACACACTTCTCAAATGTATGTTGAATGTGCGGGTCAATTCATAACTAAGCCATATGAGGTAGCACATTATTTTAACAACTTTTTTATTAATAAGGTTGAAAGTCTGAGATCTAATATGCAATCAAATCATGTTGATTTAACATGCAATATAATTAACACTATAATGAGAGATAAAAAATGTTGTTTTACATTTGATAAAGTTGATCAAGACACTGTGGAGAAGATGTTACTTTCTCTAGCAGATGAAACATCCCCTGGTGTTGACAACTTAGATGCAAAAGTGTTTAAGATTGCAGCAAGGTTGCTTTCTAAACCAATTTGTCACATCTTTAATAGATGTATACTTAGTGGGATGTTTCCAGATCTATGGAAAGTATCTAAAATCATACCCTTACTTAAAGATAGCAAGACCGGTTTCACTGGATCCAACTGTAGACCTATTAGTATACTACCTGTGCTTAGTAAAATGCTTGAAAAAAATGTTTTTAAACAAATGTTTAGTTATTTTAATAGTAATGGATTACTTACAAATGCACAGCATGCATATAGACCAGGGCACTCTACCAGCACTGCATTAGTGCACATGACAGACAAATGGTTAAAATCTATAGAGGACAGCTTACTGGTTGGGTTTTTTGTACAAGAATCTCATATAAAAAATGTTCCTCATATATTTCATACAAAACACATACAGTAAACGAAGAAACCATGTATAGGGTAACTAACCAAAGGTGACCGCTTCTTATCTGTGTATTCTGAGAAAAAGACAGACTGTAATACGGATAAGTATCAAAATATTATTATTATTATATTCAGTTTTTCTTTTTCTTTTTTTTTTCTTTTTTTAAGCATTAAAAATTCAGGAGGTGCCAAGGTGTTCTCTTTCCTCGGTTTCTGTCAAGAGTACGGGCCCTTCTAAGACTGGACAGAATTTGGTTAAGAACAGTGTTGTGTGGAATTATTTGTACTTGACCCAAAGACATTTTACATCTAGTCTTCCATAGTTTTGCTATGACCACACCATAAATCCACCACAAGAAATCATGCTTTTCCCTCTCCATTTTCTCTGTGAAAACCCCATACCTACATGCTTTTTCGTTCACCTCTACGTTAAGACCTATTCCAGTCATGCTGGCCCACACAGCTTTAGATCTATTGCATTCGAACAGGAAATGGTTCAGAGTTTCAGTTTGACTACAGCTCGGTACAGGACATTCCGTTGTGTTAATTCTATTATCTCAGGACATGTCTAACCGGGAGTTTATTTTGGGATATGAGAAAGGCTCTATCTTGCATTTCATTTGATAAAATTCCCGTATATATATTCTTTACACATATTTCATTTTCTTCATCATTTAAACCTTCGTATCGAGTCATGCCTCCATGTACTTTCTCATTGATCATGGTATAAATCATTTTACTAGACAGTGTGTTCCAATCAATATTTAAATAATCATATTTCTTAATAAAGTCTCCATATAGCAGTTGGTAGTTTGGAATTCCATTACGTCCTCTACCATATCTTTTCCTCCAAGAGTTTGGATCCCCGACCCAAATTGCTCTTCTCTCTATTCCATTAACTATATTTTTAACAAAAAGTATTTTTAATTTTAGTTCTAGATCTACAGCGTCAAGGCCACCATGTTTCTTACTGCGGAACAATATTTTTCTCTTTGTGATTTCATAGTTTGTTCCCCATATAAAGTTCACACACATCTTATTCATTTGTGTTACATATTTTTTGGGAGGTGGAAAAATTGTACCAAGGAACATAAGTGTAGATATTAGATAGCACTTCTGAATTTCCACTTTGGACCTGTAAGGGATATTTAATGTAGCATATTTCTCTATTACCTCCTGTAATTTTGTAATTCTCTTCTCCCAGTTTTTTTCACAACATTTCTCCTTGCTAATATACAGACCCAAGACTTTGATTTCATCTTTAACTATTACGTTTACTGTTGGTTTATTTTCTTGTACTCCCATCCAGACTCCCTCTGTTTTATTTTGATTCAATTTTGCTCCAGCTACTTCTTCATACAGTTCAAAGTGTTTATTTACTATATTCATTTCATCTTGGTTTCGAATTATGATGGAAATGTCGTCTGCATAAGCCAAGGCAGTAACTTTCTGACCTGTACTGATGACTAATCCTTGTATATTAACATCGCTGTTTATTCTTTTCAACAAAGGGTTAATAGCAAGAATATATAAGGCAGCGCTGACTGGACAGCCCTGCTTGACTCCCTTCTCAATTTCGAAGGAGTCTGTTAGGACTCCATTAACATTGATTTGAACCGTAGATCTTGCATATAATAATTTAACCATATCAATAAAACTATCTGGAAAGCCATATCTTTTCATCACGAACCAAAGGTAATCCCTGGAGATGTAATCGAAAGCCTTTTTTTGATCAAGTCCTATAATATAAAAGTCTTTCTCTACATCTGATGTTATAATGTCTCTAAATATGCATAAATTGTCCCACATCACTCTGCCCTTTATGGCGCATGTTTGTTCTTGTTCAATGATCTGATCCAAAATATTCATCAATCTATTAATTATTACTTTAGCCAATATTTTATAATCTGTATTCATCAAGGTCAAATGTCTATAATTGTCTAGATTGCTCCTGTCTCCTTTTTTTTGTAACATTGTCATCACACCATGATAAAATGAGTTACCCAATCTACCTTCTTTAATCCCTTCATTAAAAGCTGCTGTAAGAGTGTTGAGTACTGGTTCAGAAAAAAGCTTGTAGAGTTCGGCTGAAATGCCATCAGGACCTGGACTTTTATTTACATTAAGTTGTTTTATAGCAATTATTACCTCTTCTTTTGTAATCTCACCTATTAGTGACATTGTTTCCTCCCTAGGCAAAGGTTGGATGTCGTCCAAAAATTCAGACATTTTATTAAAATTCGGTTTAAAATTCTTATACATTTCGGAACACATTTCTTTAATAACTCTTCTTTTCTCTTTCTCATCGGATACCAAACGGCCCTCTTTATCTATAACTGATTCTAGCAAGCGTTTTTCTCTTCTTTTTTTACATAGTGTCAGTGCTTTGGAAACTTACTGGTTGGGGCTGTGCTTCTGGATTTTACTGCTGCGTTTGATGTCATTGATTACAGCATTCTCATTGCTAAGCTCAAATGTTATGGTTTTTCACCCTTATCACTAGAGTGGATTGAGAGCTACCTCTTTGCCAGAACACAAAGAGTATTTTTTAATGGGAGTTTTTCTTCCAGTGGGAACATATCGTGTGGCGTTCCGCAGGGGAGTTGTTTAGGTCCACTGTTATTTTCAATTTTTATAAATGATTTACCTTATGTTGTTAAAAATGCAGATTTAATTATGTATGCTGATGACTCGACATTGTTTTGTGCATCACCAACTTCACTTGTGCTGAGAGAGAATCTGCAGGTTGAGTTGAATAACATTACCAAATGGGTTAAAATGAACAAACTAGTGTTAAATATTGCTAAAACTAAAACCATTGTATTTGGGAGTCGGTATGCTCTTGCTAATGCCACTGCACTTGATTTACTTGTAGATGGAATATCAGTTGAGCAGGTACTCGGGTCAAATTACTGGGCGTGAAATTAGATGATTTATTATCTTGGTCTGATCAGATTGATCATATTGTTGCAAAGATGGGTAGGGGCATTGCAGTTTCTAGAAAATGCTCAGCTTATGTTCCATCTTCTGTCATGAGTGAAGTTGTTCGGTCACTTCTTTTATCACACCTGGACTATTGCCCAGTTATTTGGTCTAATGCTGCTGAGAAACACATGAAGAAACTTCAAATCGCTCAGAATAGAGCAGCTCGATTGGTTCTAAATTGTTCTTTCCGTACCAATGTATGTGAGATGCATAAGCAATTATCATGGTTAACTGTAGAGGTGAAATTAAAATATAGCCTTTTGATGTTCATGCATAATGCTATGTGGAACAACACACCACACTTTTTTCATGAACAGATATTATTTTCAGGTTTCTGTCATGAACATTATACCCGTCAAGTGAGCTCAGGTCATCTGGTTGTGCCAAGTCACAACCAGAATAGTATGCTGAGAACTGTTCTTCACAGAGCTTTTTCAGCTTGGAATATGCTCCCTATAGATTTAAGACATACCAGATGCAGATTTTCTTTTGAAAGGTTACTCAAACATAAATTGACGAGTCCTTCATAGATGTTTGTGTTTTTCTACTTTTGTACCTTATTTTTATTTATGTATTTCGTGTAAACACTGTATTTGTGATTATTGGTTATTGTTCTCTGTTTTTTATGCAGAGAGATGTCACTGTTTTGCTATTAACGCGATTTGTGTCTATTTTAGATAGCAACATTTTTACTATTGTCTGTTTTTACTGTATGAATTATTGTGTGGACCCCAGGAAGACTAGCGACCACTTGTGGAAGCTAATGGGGATCCTAATAAAGAATAAAGAATAAAGAATAAAGATACCCCGGATAGACGGAAAAAGAAAAGATTATGTCATATAAACATGTTGAAGCTGTATCATGGACGGGATGAGAGGCCAGTAGTAGCTGTTAACCAAGAAGCGGTGACACAGCAGAGGAATGAGACTGAGGAGGATAATGAGACCGAGAGATTGGAGCCAGTGGGAGTACGCTTGGTAAATAGTGACATGGCGGCCAAGTGGGGTCAGTTGGTAGAACATCTACAGTCTGGTCAGGGTGATGAAGTGCAGGCTCTGGTCCAGAGTTTCCCGCCTGTGTTTACAGATACCCCTGGATTGACCTCGGGGATTAAGCACGACATAGAAATAGTAGGGGAAGTGTTGCCTATCAAGCAGCATTGTGCAGTTCATTCCCATTTGAATAACTGTAACAGTACTTATTTCATTATTTTCATAATGTTTCACAATGTCTTGTACGGACATGTGACAATAAGTGACCTCTAGTGGTGATTTGAGTCACTCACAAACTTGTTGCTCCGTGTATTTGAGAATATTCTGTATTTTTCTAATACCAGAATTATTATTGCAATATACTGTATGCATACAGGAGTTAACATTTATTTTCCTATCATCAATGGTTCGGTCATATGGTGTGTACTGTACTACATGTATGATAATTTTTGTCCATGTTGGGTTCACGTAAGAAGCACGTTTTGCACATGCGTCAATACGGATGTTCTTTCATTCATCATATCTTCGGTTGTTGACTGGTGATGCGGAGCTGGTGAGCGATAGTTTTGTTTATATAAAAAAGTGTATGTTCTTATGTTTGCAACCACAAATATGTACATTTATGTTTTATGATACAGTTGTTGTTATGCCTGTGGCTTAAGATTGTATTTTGTTTCTGTTTTGTCCTGTACAGTCGATTACCTACATCTGTTACTGCTACAACTGACTGGGTGGCTAACGGTTACTGTACAAAAGTATAGGTTTAGGTAGCATACTGTGTGTGAGTGTGAATAAATCCTATTTAAGATACAGTAACGTTGTTTTGTCAGTGAGTATCAAAGGCAACGTTGAGTAGAGACACTGTTATCACCAGCAATGATACCCCGTGCGGTGGGAGTTTATTAAATTATATGTAGTTTAGTAAAAACCGTACAGTAATCGACACAGAGCCAGCCCCAACGGTGACGGAGAAGCTGCTGAGGCCGGACAGTGTCAAGTTCAACACCAACAAGCCAGCGTCGCGACGGAGCCCGGCAGAGCATCCCGCGGATCGACGGCGCGAGAGAATCATCTCTAAACCAACGTCAACAGTGCACACACATTGTGGGGTGGATTGAGTGACTTTGTGACGGTTTACCATAACGGCATAGGATAAGCCGTCCTCCGTGAATTGACTCTGACTTTGTTTGCTAACGTAGCTGCATGCTAACGCTAAATGCTAAGCTAACGCTAACTAGTGGCTACACGCTAACAACAGGAAGCAGGTAAGCGGCGACCGGAAGTTCGTCACCGCAACCGTGGCAACAAGCACTACAAGGACTTTTTATTCTGCATCTAGCTTCGGGCCGTTTCTAACGTTAATTCACATAACGGCCTGTTCGGTGCTTATCTAATCTGCATCTAGGTTGGGGCGAAACCCAATTTTCTTTGTATTTGCCAGCTTTTAGTACTGAAAGTCACTATGACTGACATTGAAGTGTATAAAAAGAAGCGCTCTGTTGCCCAAGGAGCTTTCACTAGAAGAGCAAATGCTATTTCTTTCAATATTGATCATTTAGTTGAGCATGAGCTCATCTCTGAACTGAAGGCACTCAAGGTTGATTATGAGGGAATATGTAATATAACTTTTGATTACATTAATGCCATGGAGGAGGAGGATGCTAGTGCATACTCCTCAGATATAGTTGACGTTAATCAAAGGTTGACAGAATTCCGCACAAAGTACATTGACACTGAAATGAGACTCAAAAAGACTTTGTGGTCCCGCTGTGCGTCAGAACGTTTTAAAGGAAGACCTCAAGGTTATTTTTGACAAGGCCGATTCTCTTCAGAAAGAAGAAATGACTCATGATCAATATAAATCATTGCGTACTGCATTAGAAAGCAGACTTGAGGCTATGGAGGAGTTTGTTCGAGATTGGTGCCGCTACGTTCCAGAAAGAGAGGTGGACGAGATGCGGACAGTCTACAAAGAGAACAAGGAGAGGAAAAAACTGTCTATAATTGTGTGGACAGACCAGATGCTTAAAAGTAATGTCTGGGTGGATAGTGAGGATGACGACAAGGCCGGTGGTGACGGTGGAGGTACGGGCACCGCTAATCCTAGTGTTCCTGCTGACGGTGATGGAGGCGGCGGCTCGACGCATGATGGTGCACACAAAGTGTGAGCGTCTTCCCGAGCGCTAACTCGCCGGCTGTGATCGTTGCACAGAGTGCGGCAACGGACGTGGTCACAAACCAAAATGGTGCAGCAATCAACCAACCTGACGGAGTGCAAAATGTAGGCGCCCCGATTAGGTCAGTGCCATCACAGAACCAACCACTATGGTTTGATCCCAACGCTTTTAGTACACCACAGCAACCGCAGCGGAGAGCGCTTGTGGTGCCACCAGATAGCGGCGGTTCACGGCACACGAATGCAGCGCAAATGAATGTGTCAAGTGCATCTACCGCCTCAATCGGGCCTCGAATTGCTCTCGCTCCCATGAGCCTACCACCATTCAAGGGAGACAGAAGGGCCTACTGGCGCTGGAAGGCTAATTGGATGACCCTCCACGCATTAGCAGATGCCACAGGCTCCCCGGAGTGTAAGCTATTTTACCTACTAGCCAGCATTGATGAGAAGGTGAAATTTCAACTCAGACTGTCTTATTGCCGTGATGCGGACGAGGTCTTCAGGGCCTTAGAGGACTGTTATGGGGACATGTCGCAGATAGCGGACGACATCGTACTGCAGCTACAGGAATTACCACCTGTGCGCAGCAGACAACCAAGAGAAGCATTGCAGCTGATCCAAGCGGTCGAAAGGGCTTTGTTGGACCTTATTGACTTGGGGTTTGAGGACGCTATGAAAAATCAGTTGGTGATCCGTTCACTTGAAAGTAAACTGCCTGACAGTATGAAAGAGCGGTGGCTTTTGTATCGGTGCGACGCTGCCAACAACGTCAACCCACGCAACCGGTTTGACAAACTATGGCAGTTCTTGAGAGACCAGAAAACTGTTCTAGTGCAAATGGAGCAGTTACAGTGCAGAAAGCCCAACTCCGCCAGAGCGGGTGACCCGAACCCCCGCGATAAGCCAAAAGAAAGACCGGGGGACAAAACGCAGGAGAAGCGTTCATCTACTAGGGCCACAGCGAGCGACGCCAAAGGTGAATCACAGCGGGGTCCCTGCGACGTGTGCGGCGAAGAGGGACATACTGGTCGTTTATACCGCTGTAAGACATTCAAGAAAGCCAACGCATCAGAGCGAAGGGCCCAGGCAAAAAAGGTGAAAGCTTGCCTGAAATGCCTTGATATCCATGAGAGTGATGTGCCGTGCAAAAAGAACTTTTTGTGTCGCAACGAGGAGTGTAAAAAGAGCGACGGTCCATCAGACCACCATTTCTTCCTGTGCTTGAAAGCACCAGCTAAAAAGGACTCTACCAAAGGCGAGACTAAGGGTGAGAAACCGAGAGAAGCCTGTGGTCCGACTGAGCAGCAGGAGTCTGTGTTCACCAGTAATAGGCCTGACGCAAGAACAACTGGAGGCTGTTCGTAAGGCTTGCACAAACAGAGTGTCTACAGTGTGTGCTGGTAAGGGTCAGTCGGACATGAGTGGACCAAAGGAGCATCCGGTACTCATGATGCTGGTGGACGTCACAACTAAAAGGGGGGACTGGCTCGGAGCGCTCATTGATTTAGCCTCGAATTCCAACTACATCACGCACCAGGCAGCAGAGAGGCTTGGACTGGTCGGTGATCCAGTGACGCTAGTCATGGACGGTGTGGGTGGGATGAAGTCGAGGGTAGAGACAATGATTTACTCCGTGAGCATAAAAGTAGCAACAAAGAAGGGCACGTTGCGGCTCCATGAGTTGATCTGCTATGGCCTCGACGAGATCGCCAGGATGGACCATGCAGTTGACTCGGAGCGACTGGAGAGGTTTTTCCCGGGTGTTGTCAAACCGGGGGAACTGATACGCCCGGAGAAGATTGAGCTACTCATCAGCATGAAAGAAGGACGACTCGCTCCCCAATGGATGATGAGGTGCGGTGACCTTGTGCTTTGGGACGGCCCGTTAGGCAAGATCGTCAGCGGCGTGCACCCAGAACTGTTCGAGGGCATCGAGGTGACTGCACGTCAATCATCAACCCACTTTGCATGCTCCATGAGGGCGGAGTCCGTGAGAGTAGAGGTTCTCCATAATCGCCAGGAGCAAAGGAGCAGCGTGGAAGTTGGAACCACAGCTGCGTGCAATGCAGATGTTGTCAAGTGGCTCCAGTGGGACAGCATTGGAGCGGCTTGTGATCCACAGTGCGGGGGATGCCGTTGTGGAAAGTGTGCCCCTGGAGGGAAAGAGATGACTCTTGCTGACGAGAAGGAGCTCGAAATCATCAGAGGAGGACTGACTTTCAAGGTGAGCGACAACCACAGCGACAAATCCCACTGGGACGCCAGGTATCCCTGGAAAGAGGACCCTGCCACCCTGCCCAACAACCGTAAAGCTGTCGAGGCAACGTTCCTGAAATCAGAGAGGCGCCTCGAAAAGGATCCGGTGTGGAAGGAGGCCTACCGGAGGCAGGTGCACGACATGGTCGCCAGGGGAGCCGCAGTTAAGCTTTCCAGGTCAGTCATGGACAATTGGAACGGAGCCGTGTGGTGGGTGAACCATCTGACAGCACCCAACCCGCACTCCGTCTCTACTCCGGTGAGACTTGTCTGGGATAGTAGCCAGGAGTTCAGAGGTGTGAGCCTCAACGGCATTCTCCTGAAAGGCCCAGACGTCTTGAATCCCATCCGGGCGGTTCTACTCCGTTTCCGGGAGGGTGAGCACGCAGCGATTGGTGATGTGTCCAAGATGTACAACTCGGTGTGGCTGGAGGACCAGGAGGTACACCTCCACCGCTTCCTGTGGAGGGACTCTCCAACCGATGACATTGAGGACTACGCTGTAGTGCGTGTCAACATGGGAGATAAGCCTGCCGGCTGTATCGCCCAAGTGGCGATGCGCGAGACCGCCCATCTGCCACAGTTCGTCGACATGGTGGACGAGAGGAACGTCATCGTAGACTGCTGCTACGTTGACGACATTCTGATTTCCCACAACGACCCTCAGAGGCTGAGCGAGATCCTGTTGGGAGTTGAGGCAATCCTCGCAACCGGCGCGTTTTACCTTAAGCCCTGGGTGCGGTCGGGCCAAAGTGGGAGGGGAGACGTGGCTCCAACTAAACCAGAAACCATCGTGTTGCCCAACCAACTACGTGAAGAGGACAACAAGGCTCTGGGAGTCGGCTACGACGTGGGGGAAGACCAACTCTTCCTCATGGTTGGCGTTAACTTCTCCACCAGGAAGAAGAAGATGCGTACCGAGCTTGACCTCACTGTGGAGGAGATAGAGGACAAGACACCAAATCCCCTTACCCGGCGTGAGCTGCTGAGCCAGGTAGCTGGGCTTTATGACCCCCTCGGTCTGGCGACGCCCCTTAAACAAAAAGGTGTCATCCTTGTCAGGAGGGCCTTCCAAGAGGCCGGGACTTTGTCTAAGGATACGTGGGACAAGCCTCTGTCCAGTGAGCTACGCGGGAAGGCTATTGAGCTCTTCAAAGAGTATGCCCAGCTGAATACCATCATGTTCCCTAGGAGTATTACACCATCTGGTTGGGTGGGGAAGCCCTGGGGGATCACGTTTTCCGACGGGAGCTGTGACTCGTATGGTGCGGTACTCTATCTGCGCTGGGAGACTTCAGGAGGAGTGGAGACCCGACTGGTGGAGTCGAAGGCCAAATTGACCCCCCTCGACCAGAAGGGCGACGCCGTTAAAGCGGAGATCTGCGGGGCTGTCTTTGCCACACAACTGAAGGCATACATGTCAAAACATGGACGGTTGGAGGTGGAAAGATGGTACCACTTTGTTGACAGCCAAACTGTGTTAGGAGCCATACAGCGGGAGAGTTATGGCTTCCAAACCTTTTTCGCTAATCGTGTTGGCGAGATCCAGAAGGCCGGCCCGGTGACGGACTGGTGGTGGGTTCCTGGCCAGTACAACGTGGCCGATCTAGTCACAAGGGGATGTTCTCCTAACCAGCTCAATGGTGACTCCCTTTGGCAGAGAGGTCCAGAGTTCTTGACCAGACCAGTGAGCGAGTGGCCCATGAAGTCTGCAGCTGAGGTGGCTTCTGGTGCCAGGGAGGTCGTGAGTAAGCTACAGAGAAAGGCCTTCTCCGCCGCCGTGACGAGAGCCCAGGCGAAGAAGTTACCTACTCCCGGCGACCCTAGTGGTGTCGATGGCGTGGTTGGGAACGGCGCAACTACAGGGTCTTCTTCGACGGCACCTGACGTCTGCAGTATGGAGAGACTTTGGGGTTCAGCTCTCGTGGACCAAGTTGATCTTGCGAGGTACAGTACCTTGACCAAGCTGTGTGGGGTCGTGGGATACGTCCGCAGGGCGGTGCTGTCCTGGTTGTTCGGTAAGAGTCGAACCAGCAAGCGAGTACAGTGGGAGGTGGTGCTCACTGTCAAGGAGCGCGAAGCAGCCTTCCGGGACTTATGCATGGCAGCTCAATCAGATGTGTCCTTCCCCACGACAACTCTCAACCAACTCGTTGTAAGCAAGGACGAGACTTCAGGCCTCTTGCTGTGTCACGGCCGTATCCAGTCCGTGGATGAAGAGAGACCTGGTGTTCCGTTGATCCCATACAAGGAGCGGATCAGCATCTTGCTCGCCGAAGAAGCCCACCACGCAAACCACGAAGGCGTTGCCGGTACCCTCCTTCGGATGAGACAAAGGGCCTGGGTGGTGCAAGGCCCTAGAGTCGCCCGTAAAGTGATTGACTCGTGTGTCCACTGCAAGAAGCGCAGAGCCAAGTTAGGCACACAAGTCATGGGCACTCTCCCTTCCGTTCGAACCAGTCCAGCTGCTCCGTTTGAGTACACAACGCTGGATCTGTTCGGCCCATATAGTGTCAGAGACTCGGTGAAGCGGCGCACTAAGAAGAAGGTCTGGGGCATAGTCTTTAGTTGTATGGCCTCAAGAGCAATCCATGCAGACTTGGTGGAAGACCTGTCGACCGAAGGCTTTCTCAAAACGTACCAGCGTTTCACTGCCTTGAGGGGCCATCCCAGGAGGCTCTGGTCTGACCAGGGGACCAATTTTGTAGGGGCCAAACCGGCATTGGAAGACCTCTACAGTTTCCTGGCGGGGATCAGCAAAGAGGAGGTCCAGAGGAGAGCGGCTGTGGATGGGACTGACTGGGCTTGGGGGTTTAGTCCAGCAGACTCGCCACACCGAAACGGGGCAGCGGAGGCGGCTGTCCGCGTGTTGAAGAGGGCGTTGAGCAACGTCGGAGAGGAGGGGAACTTGACTACGTTGGAGTTCCAGACCCTCCTCTACTTGGCTGCTAACCTTGCCAACGAGCGACCGATCGGTGCCGGAGCACAAGTCCAGGAGGAGACCGTGAACGTTGTCACACCTAACTCGCTATTGCTGGGGCGAACAGGGCCCAGGGGAGACACCCAGGGGTTCGAATTCCCTGCTTACCCGTTCAGTCGCCTGCGAGCAGTCCAAGTTGAGGTGGACAAGTTTTGGAAACGTTGGAGCCAGTTGGCGGGTCCCCACCTATTCATCAGACAGAAGTGGCATGCTCCAGCCAGGAATGTTGCGGTTGGGGACATCGTTTGGGTGGCGGACCAGAATGCCCTCCGGGGACGATTCCGGCTGGGTCGCGTCATGGAGGCATTCCCGGATAGCCAGGGCATCGTCCGGGACGTCAAGGTGCGTACCTGTCAGAGTCTTCCCATTAGCCTGTCCCAGGCGAAGAAGGACAAAGAGCCATGTCCGTCTACCGTCCTCCACAGGGACGTTAGAAGACTGGTGGTATTGCTGCCAGTAGAGGAACAGAGTGGGGCTATACCTGCTCCTCAAAGTACCTGAGAGACACTTAACAATGTGGACTGTATTCTGTATTCTGAGCACTCTTCAGGGTTCATTTATAGGGTATTTCTTTGTATACCTATTTACCTGTGGAGTTCTGTATTTTCTATGCATCACTGTATTCCTGTGGTATTGTGGCCTACTTTGTTCAAGGAACCGTAGCCCAAGTGGGAGGTGTGCGGTTCATTCCTATTTGAATAACTGTAACAGTACTTATTTCATTATTTTCATAATGTTTCACAATGTCTTGTACGGACATGTGACAATAAGTGACCTCTAGTGGTGATTTGAGTCACTCACAAACTTGTTGCTCCGTGTATTTGAGAATATTCTGTATTTTCTGTATTTTTCTAATACCAGAATTATTATTGCAATATACTGTATGCATACAGGAGTTAACATTTATTTTCCTATCATCAATGGTTCGGTCATATGGTGTGTACTGTACTACATGTATGATCATTTTTGTCCATGTTGGGTTCACGTAAGGAGCACGTTTTGCACATGCGTCAATACGGATGTTCTTTCATTCATCATATCTTCGGTTGTTGACTGGTGATGCGGAGCTGGTGAGCGATAGTTTTGTTTATATAAAAAAGTGTATATTCTTATGTTTGCAACCACAAATATGTACATTTATGTTTTATGATACAGTTGTTGTTATGCCTGTGGCTTAAGATTGTATTTTGTTTCTGTTTTGTCCTGTACAGTCGATTACCTACATCTGTTACTGCTACAACTGACTGGGTGGCTAACGGTTACTGTACAAAAGTATAGGTTTAGGTAGCATACTGTGTGTGAGTGTGAATAAATCCTATTTAAGATACAGTAACGTTGTTTTGTCAGTGAGTATCAAAGGCAACGTTGAGTAGAGACACTGTTATCACCAGCAATGATACCCTGTGCGGTGGGAGTTTATTAAATTATATGTAGATAGTTTAGTAAAAACCGTACACATCCATACAGGTTGAATCCTGGGAAAATGGCTGCAGTTAGGGAAGAGATAGAGTACATGCTAGAGCATGGTATCATAGAACCTAGCAGTAGTGATTGGAGCTCTCCGATCGTACTGGTTCATAAACCTGATGGGAGTATCAGGATGTGTGTGGAAGTGAATGTGGTGACTAAAGCAGATTCATATCCTATTCCCCGTATTGAAGACTGCATTGATAGGATAGGCTCTGCTAAATATGTATCTAAATTTGACTTATTGAAAGGGTATTGGCAGGTGCCTTTATCGGACCGTGCAAAGGAGATTTCAGCATTTGTGACTCCGGATGGACTGTATCAATTTCGGGTCCTTCCATTTGGCTTGAGAAATGCACCTGCGTGTTTCCAGCGCTTGATGAGTCAAGTCACCAGAGGGTTGAGAAACTGTGTGACATATATTGATGATGTGGTTCTATACCATGAAACCTGGGAAGAGCACATAGCTCAGATAAAAGAGTTCTTTGTACGGTTGGCTGAGGCTAACCTAGTTGTTAACTTAGCGAAAAGTGAGATTGGCAAAGCCCAAGTGACGTATTTGGGGCATGTAGTCGGACGCGGCCAGGTCCGCCCTCGTACTGCGAAAGTACAAGCCATTGCTGATCTTCCTGTGCCTCAGACAAAAAAAACAGTTGATGAGGGTATTGGGAATGTGTGGATTCTATAGAAAGTTTGAGCGAAATTTTGCATCAATTACAGAACCGTAAGAAAACCGTAAGATATAGTTGGAATGCGCAGTGTCAGAGAGCATTCGAGCAAATGAAGGCCATTTTAACCTGTCAGCCTGTGTTACCTGCCCCTGATTTTAGGAAACCCTTTAAATTGGCAGTGGATGCGTGTGATGTGGGGATTGGAGGGGTGTTAATGCAGGAGGATAGCAGCGAGCGGGATGGATATGCCAGTAGCTTACTACTCCAAAAAGCTGAATTGTCACCAAAAGCTCTATTCCACCATAGAGAAGGAAGGGCTAGCCCTGGTGTTAGGATTGCAGCACTTTGAGATCTATCACTGGGTGAAAAGAGAGATTATCTGACATATACTGGTAGAGTATATGATCACTTTGTACCAGTATACTGGGCATACCCACATCATTGGAAGTTTTCAGTTCAAGAGATTTTCAGGCATATTCCCCTGTAAACTGCAAATAATAGGTGATATTCTGCCCCCAGCTAGACAAAGGCACACAAAGGCACACCCTGGTGTGCCTTTGTCTATTATTTGCAGTTTACAGGGGAATATGCCTGAAAATCTCTTGAACTGAAAACTTCCAATAATGTGGGTATATGCCCAGTATACTGGTACAAATGTGGTCATATAATCTACCAGTATATGTCAGATAATCTCTCTTTTCACCCAGTGTATGTGACCAATGGTTGTGGGGAAGTTGTGGTGTACACTGATCATAATCCTCTGGTGTTTATTGAGAAGTTTAAGACCAAGAACCAGAGGCTGTTCCGATGGAGTCTGGTCCTACAGCAATACAATCTAAGCATACAGCATGTAGCAGGGAAGGATAACGTCATTGCGGACACTCTCTCTAGGGTAGTGGGAGGTTAGGTTGGTAGGGCAGGAAGAATTAGGTTATTGGCAGTGTAAAGAAAAAAATGATTTTTTCTTTTCTTTATGGGGGGAGATGTTAGGATATTGTGCATCATATGCTTACACATATCTTTCCACACACTGCACACATGGTTTGGTTATTTTATTTTTATTGTTTTGGCACTGTCTCTGTACGTCATGACGGCGGAGGCTGACTACTGGAGGTACGGCTATATGAATGGACGTCATCACACGGGGACAAGATAGAAGGAAGTGTTTGAAGAGCGTGGCGGTTCGTTTGTTACGAGCTGCGGTGTGGAAGACGATATAGCTTTGACTTTAATGTACATACGGAGGCCACAACTCGACGGCGGTTGCAGAAGATAAGGGACGGATGGATAGCGCTGTCCTCCGGTGCCTTATAGTTCGCAGGAGTGGAGAATAGTGGAGCTTCGCGTAAGATAGAAAGTTATTGTTGACTGTCCAGCTGTTGTGAGAACCAGCGTCGTGAATGTGCCGAGACTAATACATAAAAAGAAGAAAAATCCTACGGGGGAAAAAAAAGAAGAAAATATAAAAACAACAAAAAAGACCACGGGTTCTTTACCCGCATCTGAACGGACCATATCCAGCACCTCGCTCCGGCTGCGTTGGCCAACGACAGAGCTGGCCGTGGCCAGTAGGTGAGTGGACATGCAAAGTGAGGATATTGGGGACAGTGCCGTTTTGTTTTAAGTTTGACATGCACACGCACACACCGCACGCACACACACACAGCTTACTTTTAGGTCAGGGTAGTTCCTATTTATTGTTATTTAACGAGCCGATAGGATTAACCTGTGACACCTGCAAAAAACACCCTCCCCCCTCACACACAGCAGTTTTACGCTGGTGCATTCTTCTCCTGATATAGCTTTTTCAATCACCTTCGTGTTCAAAACGCAGCCTTTTCTACCACCCGTGACACAAACGGTGTGGCCCAGGATTGGTAAAAAGCGGTCCTGACTGAAAGAAAAGATGATCGTGAAAATAAACAGGACATACTTGGATTACTCGGATTACGGATACTTTTTTTCCAGTAATGCAAAGGTACGTAAAATGGCGGGTTGCCATGGCGACGATGGGCCCCTGCAAGGGTAACCCATTGTGGGCACCCGATGTGTTAAATAATAATATAATGATAATCCATACTATAATTAGAGAGGTCAGTCAGTCAGTAGGTCAGTCAGTCACACAATGCATTATCTATTCACTCGCTTCAGCGACTGATCTCAAATTTAACATGGCATTGGCCATTAGCATTATACACACAGTGACGGAGCCCGAATTTATTTTTTCCCAAATTCAAGCTATTTATTAGCGTTTCTTCACTCTACAGCTCTACAGCCTGTTGTCAGGGTTACGGTCCGTTCCTCCAGGCCATGGGATCTGTAGCCCCGGGCCCACACACACCTCTCTCACAGTTAGGAATGTTGCAGTGACGAGAGACACACGCTCTCTCTCTCTCTCTCTCTCTCTCTCTCCCCCCCCCATGCATGGGTCATGCACCGGGTGATGTCTGTCTCATCTTCCAACGGGTATGGAAAAATTATGTGGAGCAAGCACATACATCCCCATACTTCTATTCACCTAATTCTGCTGTTAAATTATTTGTATCCATCATAAATATACACTCCTCCATGGGCTGCTCCTTACATTATGATGGTCCCACATATTCTCACGCACGCACCAGTTGCAGTTACTTTCCCCATAACCCACACCCTGCACATATTTTGCAGCACATATCTTCTAACGGGTAAGGTCTATTATAATAATACAATAAACATGGGATTTTATACAATCATTACATTACATTTGCATTCAATTTCGAGTTGTGAAAACGGGGCATTGTGCCGTTGTGACAGTGACAGTGATTTTTGGATTTATGACACCTGGATTTCTCCTCACTATATTCCTACAAGTAACACACCGTAAGGACGAGGAGTGACCGTCACGTCGCGTGTGTCTGTGTGACTAATACACAACCCAGGCTGATTGCCCACAGCTGCGTGGCTTGTTATCTATCATATGGCACATCTCTGATTGCCCACAGCTGGAGTGTACTAGAGTGACACACTCACTCACTGACGGACGGACGGACGGACGGACGGACGGACGGACAGACAGACAGACAGACAGACATGAGCTGCAGGTATTCATAGTAACTGCAGGTTTTTCAAACAACTGCCGGTGCCACCTACAGGTAGCTGTCGGTACAACCGCCCATTTTTCATTTGTGTACATATTATCCAAGTACAGAATCTAAGCTTTCATATGATGTATCATTTGTTGAAATTGGAGAATATTTGAAGAAGTTATGGACATATGAAACGTGTTGCACCATTAAAACCAAAGCGGTTAAAAAGCCATTTGAATACAAGAAACATTTTGACACCTCTAGCTAGCCAGAAGTGGGTGTGACAATGGGAGGGACAATAGGTACTTATCTACCACCCCTAAATCATTCCCCCCAAGTCAAACCACCCCCACAATTGTATAGCTGTCAACTTCTTTTACTTTTACTCCACTACAATTATTTACACTACTAGTTATTTAGTAGATTTAGATTATTATTGCAAAACATACATTACCCACTTTGTGAACACACAAAGGCTTGGCCCTTCAGGCTTCAGTACAGTGCAATTCTTGTACTTTGCAAAGCTGCTATAATAACACATGCACATACCCATAAGGGTCCATTTGGTTCCTATCATTTAGCTGGGGACCCCCTAGAACTCCCTCAAGGACCCCTGGGGGTCCCCGGACCCCACTTAGAGAACCAATGCTCTAAGCTAATTAGTCCTTTGCAATGAAAACGGATGCCCCGCGATTACTATATTATTAAAGTTTTTTTTTTATCATGATCTGCTATTTTCGACATCATTGTTTCATCATTGTTTAATAAAAGTCACTCAGTGTGTCAAGTACATTACATGGAACTTTTCTTCCTAAACATGACTGGTCAATATGTGTGGCTGCCATAGTGAAGTGGTTAGAGCCTATGCCTAATATGTGGAAGGTTGTGAGTGCTAATCCCACCTGGGGTTGAGTTGATGCACTCTGGATGCCCAAGGTGTGTGCACATGTCAAACTCTTTGATGTTGACACGTTCGATAGGGGTTTATATTAAACCATAGCTTACTGTATGGGCCTGCCCGCGACTGAAGAGAATTCCTGTTTCCCTATAGAGGCCAGTGTTATGAAATTCACAAAAGCGTATTCATTTTGTAATCTAACTCCAGATCATGTTCATTCAGTCATTCTCTACCGGCCGTTGTGCAATTGATTGCACTGATGAACGTGGTTGTAATTTTTCTGTTCTGAGTGAAAGAAAATATGATCACTCGAAAATTTCAGAAATACTGAGATTACTTTTACCCCAAGCCTCCAAAATATATAAAAAAAAAATCAATAAAATACCGTGGCACTTGGCGATTAAATCATTGTTTAATCGAAGACACTGAGCCTACATAGAACATGTTTCTTTTTTTCCCCCCTTTTTTTAAACAAACATGATTGACATAATACCTGTGGCTGTCTAGTGTAGTGGTTAAAGCAAATGCTTTGCATGCAGAAGGTTGGTGGATCAAATCCCACCTGTGGTTGATATCAACACAAGCATAACCACCAAAATGTGGAAAGCCTTACCGAAGGCCATAAAGGAGTGTGGATCACTAGCATCCTTTAAAATTGCTCTGAAAAACCACTTACAGGCAGCAGCCGTTCGCAACTGGTAAAAAAAAACGAACCTAGCCCAGCCCTCCCCTGCCCCTTCTTTTTATATACTTACTGTTTGTTTAGACTTACTGTTTTATTTAATTTTTTGTTCTTTCATTTTATTTTATTTACATATCTACTGCATAGTACTGTGTTCTATTCGTCTGTCATTCAATGTTATATGAGATACTTTAATGGTTTCCTGTGGAAATAAGCTTAGTCTTTTCATGGATCTCCTTTTAGTAGACCTTGTACCAGTGAACTGTACTGTCATGAAACTGTACCTTTTCCTATGCAAACTTCTAATAAAGTCTTCAATCAATCAATCAATCAATCAATAAAACCTTGAAACTTGTACAGTTTGGGTCCCTGAACATTGTCTGATATGGAGCCTTCTTAAAAATGCCCCTCCTTGATGGCTATTTTAAAACTCATTTGCTGCCATTTTAACATTGTACTGTATGGCTTTTCTGCCATTTTGTATAATGAATATATATATATATTTTTTTTAATATTTAAAATTTTCCTAAATGTTTGCACGACAATGTCATACAGTAATGAAAATGAAAGAGGACAAGCTCTAGTTTCACCAAAAAATATAAGTTCGGCTCGTGGCACAACCCTGAAACAGTGGTAAATCAGCCAACAACCCACTCCCTCTCATGGTAAATGGCTTTTCTACCACTTTTTCCATATACATGAAAGAAAACACAGTTGTAACTTGCAAGGATCTTTAGTTACAATCATTATGGAGAGGACAGAGGAGGCACACATGAATGCACGCAGCCACATGTGTTACACAGAAAATTGTGACCGACCAGAGATGTGTTGCCAGCCTGTGGTGGTTGTGTAGTTATTCTACAGTTTACAACAGGTTACGAAATTTGGTGTAACTTGGCTTTACCCGCGGTCATCTGACTATAGCGACATAAGGAGAACTTTGTGCGCGACACGTCTTGTTTACTTTAATTTACAGTCGTGCACGACATGGCAGGGCTTGAGTAAGGTTGTAGAAGGATTCACACTATTTTTGGATTTACTTGGTGAAAGGAATAAAGGATAGATCAACGTCATTACATTATCCACGTTGAAGTTGCTCGCTGCCAACCATGCACACAGCTGACAGCCACAACAATCCGGTAGGCTGCACTCTTTTTTATGTTTACCAAACTTCCTCGCAGTGGGTTTTAATGGTCGGTAACAGGAAAAGTAGCTCGTTACACATCCAGATTTAGCTGCTTTGTGGGTGAACATCACATCAAAAACGCTAGTGTAGGCGAGTGGGAGTCCCGGGTTCAATCCCCGCTTCTGCGTATCACTACACTAGCATAGCAACCTAAACTAACAGCCAAGTATGTGCCTGGAGAATAGGGGCGCTTTTCGCCTTTACAAGCCCCGCCTGGAGCCATTCAGTCACTGTCCTATGCATGCGGGCGGTGCTTAGAAACACCCGCATGACAGGATTTGAGAGAAAATCAAACGCTCGCTTCTCTAGTTCAGCCTCACGGCACAGTGGAAAGAAATAACGCACCTGGCTTTGATATAAACTGATTCAAGGTGTGGGTTATAGTCTCATATACTGTACCATGGCAACCAGCCAATCAGAATCAAGGAATGGAACTAGCCGTTTTAGAATAAAGCAATAAGCCACAAGAGGCGAGTGGTTACCGGGGTAGTATACACCGGCTTGCACAGTGTGGCAGCCCGTACAGGGACTGTTGACACTCACACAACACCAGACTCTGTTACAACCCCTGACAGAGTCACAGCCACTGACGGTGTCATGACCATAGACTGTAAAAAATATATGGACGGTGGAAAGCCACTGGTTTCTATGGTGCGCAAATGAAGCTTTTTTGCGGTTGTATGGTGTTATTACCTGAGCAGGTGAGTCCAACAGCCTTGTCAGGTGAGCAGGTGTTTCTAGTTGAGTCTGAGGTTCTACAGTCCAGGAGGACAGACTCGTTGCCTTCACACTGGAACTCTTTGGTCCACATTGAATCATTCACTTCTCTATAGAGCGCCCCCTGGTGGACAGAAGGAACCCCACAACCAAGCTCCCTACAGACTACCTCTGCATCCTGCTGGTCAAAGTCACCTTCACACACTGAGACCCACGACTGATTAGACTTCACCTCCACTCTGCCTGAACACAAACTGGTCCCATTCACCAACCTCACTGACTCTGGGGAGAGAGAGAGAGAGAGAGAGAGAGAGAGAGAAGAGAGAGAGAGAGAGAGAGAGAGAGAGAGAGAGAGAGAGAGAGAGAGAGAGAGAGAGAGAGAGAGACTTTATTGATCCCACAGGGGAAATTATGTTTCCACAAAGAACATTATTACACACACACTTACACACAGTCCACATGCAAATAGATATGCACTCACACATGGACACTAGGGATGCGAAGATATACCGGTACGGATCGTAATCGCGATACAAACGTCCGCGATACGGTTGAATCGGTTCATTCAGTGTGTACCGGTACAATAGACGGCCGAAATCGTGATGGATCGTACCGTGAGTGTCTGGATCGGTAAATTCCGCGATTGTATCGGTTCTTCCATATAGTATTTCATTCTATCCTGTGTTTCCGAGGCGCCATGAATGCACCATCATCAGCCGTTCAACCCCCTCCCCAAAAGCCAGTCTTTAACGCGAGCTGCGACTCGGACAGACGGACAGCATCTGCACTCTGCATGCAGGCAACCAGGGAGACAGACAGTGCAGCGAAATGCAAGTGAATCAACACGGACGAACTAGCAGCCCCACGGGTTAAAAAGATGCAAGATTAGTTGTACAGTACTTAGCTTTATAACATCCAAGTCCGCTGCGCTGATTGTTGTCACAGTGTAGCACAGGCTGATCGAGTGATATGTAATCAACAGCCGTTTCTTAGCGAATCTCCGACGGACAATTGATTGAGATCATCTTCTGCGCTATATTAACTGCACACACACAACAACAATGTTGCTGGGTGTTGTAGGACTACTGCTTGCGTTTAAAACAATATTTGTCACTGTTCTACAACTTTCCTGTTGATGCAAGCAACTCTCTCACTTTCTCTGCTGCTAGTTCTCTGGGAAAGAAGCCTAATTTATACATCGCAGTACAAGGGTGTCGCACCTAAAATAGCAGACCTACAAGCTCACAATGCGTCGTGGATGCGACGCGCTGTGAGCTTGTAGGTCTGTTTTAAAACATTTTGGCTATAAAAATTGCATAATCCTGGATTAAATATAATATAATATAATATAATATAATAATACAAACCAGGGAGGGACTTTATTGTTTTTCAGGTCAAGGACCCCTTAGCTCAGACAGAGATCAAGCAGGGACCCTCGCTGTAGGCTAGGCATTATAGCCTACTGTATCACACAAATATTTGGCAGGCCCCCTGTAATAACCCTGGATTGGGGTCCCTGACTCCCAGTTGAAGACATATAGGCCTACTAATAATGACATAGGCCTTCTATATGATTAGTTATGAAACAATTCTACAATAGCCAGCAGCTTTGTGTTCTCCCAGAATACTATAGGCCTATGTTGGGTTGTTAGACAGAGCCTAGTACTACAGTGAAACAATAAATTGCCTTGAATTTAAATTTCATAAATTTTTAGTCGCTATGTTTTGTACATTTTGGGATTTGGGCTTGAATCGTGGTGAATCGTGAATCGTATCGCATCGTATCGGGAACAGGGGTGGATCGCGATGTATCGTATCGGCAGGATTTCAATGTATCGCAATTATATCGTATCGCTGGCAGTGTATCGAGGTCCGTATCGTATCGCCTCAGTGGTCGAGATTCACATCCCTAATGGACACATACAAACACTAGGACACACACAAGTATGGACACACACAGATAGACAGACAGACAGACAGACAGACAGACAGACAGACAGACAGACAGACAGACAGACAGACAGACATAATTGCAAAGATGGTTGGACAAAATAAGTCACACTGAAGTCATTGTTTGTGTTACCTGAACAGATCACCTCTAGTCTGAGATCATTTTGTGTACCAGCTTGGGGTTCAACTGGACCTTGTACACAGTCCCTCAGTGAAGATCCAAACACAAGACAGGACAATGGAATCGTCCATAAATGTTGAAGTACATAACCATAACTCCTGTCTATTGAAACAGCAGAGCCACAGTCCAGGTGCCTACACACTGCAGATGATGTAGTCAGGTTCCAGGCCAAAAAAGCATTCATTGGTCTCCACTCTCCCTGGTGTTTTACCTCAAGTGTACCAGTACAGTTACTGGTTCCTCCCACCAACCTGATACTATCAGGCTCTGTATAGAGACAAGGAAGTAAAAAGTAGTATTACGTTTATTATTAGACCAGGCAGAGAGTTGGAGATTATGTTTTCACAACAGTTTTTGTGTCTGTCTGTGTCAATCTTTTTACAGCTAATCTTGGGCACCTCTGCTGCACCGGTTGGTGTGCAACTCTGCATACACGCTCCCATTAGCCCTTGGAAGGATCTTACCCGAAAATAAGTTTTGCTACTATTCCTAAAGATTCTGTCGAAAACTCACACCTGTTTAGAAAAGTTAGAAAGATTACCTGAGCAGGTGAGTCCAACAGTCTTCTCAGATGAGCAGGTGTTTCTAGTTGAGTTTGAGGTTCTACAGTCCAGGAGAACAGACTCGTTGCCTTCACACTGAAACTCTTCGGTCCACATTGAAGCATTCACTTCTCCATAGAGTGCCCCCTGGAGGCCAGAAGGAGCCCCACAGCCAAGCTCCCTACAGACCACCTCTGCATCCTGCTGGTCAAAGTCACCTTCACACACTGAGACCCAGGACTGATTAGACTTCAACTCCACTCTGCCTGAACACAAACTAGTCCCATTCACCAACCTCACTGACTCTGGAGAGAGAGACAGAGACAGAGACAGAGAGAGAGAGAGAGAGAGAGAGAAAGAGAAAGAGAAAGAGAAAGAGAAAGAGAGAGAGAGAGAGAGAGAGAGAGATTTCATATTTTGTTTTATTTCATTCATACAGACAGACGTAATATTATCCCCTTAATAATAGATACATAATTCATTATGATCGATGATTACATGGATTAAGCGGGGCCATGCACAAAAGAGAAAAAAATAAAGGGAAGAAGGGGCAAGTGGGAAAGAAGATTAAAGTAGAAAACAAAGGTGCTTGAGGATAGCAACAGATGTGAACTGTGCATGATATACTTATAGGTGCTAGAAAAACACAAAAAGGTCAGTGCGTTGTACATGAGAGTAAGGTTCAAAATGTCAGTGCGTGTCAACTGCATGCACTAAGCAATGGGGGGAAAATAACAATATGCAATATACACAATAAACCTGACAATGGCCAAAACGCAAAACCTCCTATCTGAAAAATCCACTTTGTTGGGAAAATGAAAATGAAAAAGAAAAGGCTTTGTATTTTTTTTTAAGGCAGTGTATCATATAATACACCATTTCTGGATTTCTGGACTATATTAAGCAACTTTACTGTGTTGTTGTAAAGAGACACAAATTAGCGCAATTAAAAAAAAAAAGGAAGTAAGGCATTAGCTGGGAACTACAGACCTGTTAGCTTGACATCTGTGTTATGTAAAACAATGGAAAAAGTGATTAGCCCTTAAGTTCTGTTCAGATTCACTACACCTTCGTTCTGTTCGGGTCATTTTGACCCGGGGGATATTTGGTTTAAAAAAAACAACACTAATATAAATTTTTACTTAACAAATCATCATGATACATTGACTTTGACTCAATACCAATCAATTTATATGATATATATGGTAAATGTTTGCATTTCTGCTTTGCTATATCACATTAAACACTGAAAGAGCTAGGCGTTTTTAATGATTTAGCTGAAATTCATGTAAAAAAAAAATACTTAAGCCTATTTAATACTGGGCAATATTGCTCATGCTTATAGGACAAAATGAAAATCAGACAATATTTTTATGAACTTTTTTTTTTTCCCAACATGCCCATTAATTGAATACTTGTGGTTCAAGAACAGGACATCATTCTCACATAGAGCTGAACACACATGAACGTCACATATGAATATATACTTGAACGTATACACTAGGACAGGTTTTCAAACACTTTGGTCTCAGGGCACCCCTGTAAACAACATTTTCATCCACAGCACCCCCTACACAAGGGGGTGATTGTGTATCTGTGTTTGTACATGATTCTTTGCATTTCTGTGCATCGGGGGGGGGGGGGGGGGGGGGGGGAATGGGGATTCGGAAGGGGGGTGTTAGAAGTGGGGGTGACTGTGTGTCTGTGTTTTGGCATAATACTGTGTATTTCTGTGCATCTGTGCTTCCGGGTCAAAATGACCCGAACAGCACTTAAGGTTCAAAAAATATGAGGGGGGTGTAGCATGGGTGTAGTGCAAACATTTATTTTTTACATGTTCATCTCAGAAGAATCTTTAAGGCCAGTGAGTTTCAGGTGGAAACAATTTGAACTTCTACCTTTTTTTTTCAAATGAAAATGTAAAACGGGTCAAAATGACCCGAACAGCACTTAAGGGTTAAAGAACATATTGTAAATCACATTAAGTCCAAAAAGTTCTTTAGCAACAAACAGTATGGCTTTATATCTGGGAGATCGACTACTTCTTGATAAATGGTCAGCAGCTTTAGATAATGTACACTGGACAGTCAGTTGACTGCATATGGACTTCCAAAAAGCTTTCGACAAAGTTCCTCATTAATATCAAAATTAAGGTCCTACTGCATAGACAACAGAGTTATTGGGTGGATAGAAGATTTTCTTAGTAATAGGAAACAGCAGGTGATGGATAATGGAGCCACTTCAAACTGGAGGTTAGTGACCTCAGGAGTTCCACAGGGATCTGTATTAGGCCCTGTGCTTTTTGTTATTCACATAAATGACTTGCCAAATGTGTTACAATCTGAAGCTTACCTTTTTGCAGACTATACAATAATATAATATATAAGGACACAGACATAGCTTAACTTCAAGCCGATCTCCACCGTACTAGCAATTGGTGTGATAGATGGCTACTGAAATTAAATCCAGATAAATGTAAACAATTACACTTTGGGAAAACAAGTGCCAACTTGGCTAACTATACAGTTGGAGATCTGATGATTCATAAAATAGAGGAAGAAAAGGATATAGGAGTTGTGGTTGATAATTCATTAGAATTTAAAACACACATCTCTGAAAAGATAAAGAAAGCTAATTCCATGTTGGCGATAATTAGAAGAACTTTCATAAATTTACGCAAAGAATTATTTATACCACTATACAAATCTTTTGTGAGATCTCATCTTGAATTTGCAAGTTCAGTCTGGTGTCCTTATAAAATCTAATATATAGAGAATATTGAGAAGGTTCAGAGACGGGCTACTAAATTAATTCCAAGTTTGAAAGAAATGTCATATGAAGAAAGGTTAAGACATCTCCAGTTACCAACTTTAGTATACAGGAGACACAGAGGAGATATGATTGAGGTCTCTAAACTTAGACAACAGGTATGACCAGAGTGGGAATACCTTTAAATTGTTACCACTAAAATGTCACTCTGAAAAGAGAAAGAATTTCTTTACACTTGGAACAAACTTCCAGAGGAAGTGGTCCGGGCTCCTACAATCAATACATTTAAAAACAGACTTGACAGATTTTGGTCAACAAAGGATAATGTGTACAATTATAGAGCGGGCTTGTGAAGTTGCTCCAAAAAAATAAAAATAAAAATAAATAAAAAATCCGGCCATGCACCCTTGTACTAAGAAATATAACTCTCGGCCACTCGTCGTTCTACTCTTGAAGTAATAGATTCAGATTCAGATTCAGATTCACTTTATTTGTCACTTAGATGCACTGGGTACATACATGTGAAAATCTTACGCTCGGAAGCTCCAGTACAATAAAAACATGATAATAAAAGCATATACAAGACCTACAATAAAATACGTAATAAACAAACACAAAGTATGGCAAGCTGTTCCTCAGCCTGGTGGTGCGTGCCTTGAGGATCTTGTATCCCTTCACCCTCTTTGACTTGAGAGGGGAGAAAAGTCGTTTGTGGGGGTGGGATCTTCCATCTTGGGCAGCTCACAACCGGTGATGTTCTCGGCAGTCCGAACAACCCTCCTCAGAGCCTTACGGTTTCTGTCCGTACAGCTGCCATACCAGGACGTGAAGCTGCTTGTGATGAGGCTCTCTATAATGCCTCTGTAGAAGTCCCTGATTGTGGATGGTCTCAGGTCGAACTTCTTCAGGCGCCTGAGGCCATACAGGCGCTGTTGGGCCTTTTTCACGACTGCGGTGACATGGCAGTCCCAGGTCAGGTCCTTCTCTATATTGACCCCGAGGTATTTGAAGGAGTCCACCCTCTCCACCGCTGAGCCATTGATGGTGACTGGCTGGACCCCATCTTTGATCTTCCTGTAGTCTACTACAATCTCCTTGGTCTTTTTGGCGTTCAAGGAGAGGTTGTTGTCTGTACACCACCTCTCCAAGGTGGCTACCTCCTCCCTGTAGGCGGACTCGTCGCCGCCGGAGATCAAACCCACCACTGCCGTGTCGTCAGCAAACTTAACGACATGGTTGGTTGTCTGGGTCGCCACGCAGTCGTGGGTGTACAAGGAGTACAGGAGTGGGCTTAGGACCATGTGGAGAGGGCCATGTGGAGGACATGTGAGATGGCATCTTCAGTGCTCCTGTTGGTTTTGTAGGCAAACTGCAGGGGGTCGAGGGTAGGAGGAAGCATGGGGCATAGAAGTCCTTTAACCAGGCTCTCAAAGCATTTACTCACTTTAGGAGTAAGGGCTATGGGGCGCCAGTCATTTAGACTGGTCACCTTCTGCTGCTTGGGAATGGGGATGATGGTGCTGGTTTTAAAGCAGGTGGGGACGGAGCTGAGGGAAAGAGACAGATTTAAGATGTCAGTGAATACCTCCGCCAGCTGGTAAGCACAGGCCTTCAGAACACGACCCGGGATGCCGTCCGGACCAGCCGCCTTCCGTGGGTTGATCCGCTTGAAAGAGCGGTAGACATCAACCCTGCTGATGGAGAGCGGGCAGTCTTGGTCAGCACCGGTGGTGGAATGGGGGCGTGATGGTATTACTGAAGGGGGGTCAGGGAGGGGTTGCAGAGGTGGGTGCTCACCAATGGGGTTGTGAGATGGGCCAGCAGTGCCAGAGGGTCCAGCAGAGGGGTCAAACCTGGCAGTGAAGGAGTTAAAGTCATCTGGAAAGGTGGGTGTTGTGTGTTGGGTTTGCTGTGTGCGCCCCCTATAGTCTGTTATGGCTTGAAGCCCCTGCTAAAGGGGCCTCGGATTGTGCGTGATGAGTTTTGACTCCATACGTTGACCATAATCCTTCTTAGCCTGTGTAATGGCCACTCTGAGAGCGTAACGTGAGTTTTTATATTCCTCCACTGATCCAGTGTTATAGGCTACAGATTGTGTGTGGAGAGCTGCACGTACCTCACTGGTTATCCATGGCTTCTGGTTTGGCATCATCTTTATATTCCTGACTGGAATAACAGCCTCAGTACACTCCCTGATGTAGGTGGTGACGTTGTTGGTGTAGTCGTCAAGATTCCCAGTCGACTTGAACGCCTCCCAGTCCGTGTGATCAAAACAAACTTGCAGGATCGCTTCTGATTGGTCAGACCACCGGGCGCACAGCCCTGTGCACTGGAGGCACTCTCTTCAGTCTCTGCCTATAGGCAGGGAGCAGGAGGATTGAGCATTGGTCTGATTTGCCAAAAGCTGGGCGGGGGAGGGCTCTGTAACCATCCCGGAAGAGAGTGTAACAGTGGTCAAGTGTGTTTTCGCCTCGCGTCTTGAATGTTATATGTTGGTGTAATTTGGGCATTATTTTGGCGTAATCGGCGTGATTAAAGTCCCCGGCTATGACCAGCGCAGTGTCGGGCTGAGCCGTCTCCTGTCTGCTGATCAGCCCATGGAGTTCCTCGAGTGCGGCGTCCTTGTTCGCATGCGGTGGGATGTAAACAGCGGCTATCGTGACCGATGTAAACTCACGAGGGAGCCAGGCAGGACGACACTGCAACAGGAGACACTCCAGGTTTGGGGAGCAAACTGAATCAACAGTTGTGATGTTTTCCTCATGACACCAGGCCCGGTTCACCATAAGACATACGCCTCCACCCGTCTTCTTCTGCGCGAGCTCCGTGTCCCGATCCGTCCGATGAACAGAGAAGCCCATGGGCTCAATGGCATGGTTTGGTGTTGCAGCCGTTAACCAGGACTCTGTGAGGCAGATCACATTGCATCTCCTAATGTCGGGCTGGAAGAAGACTCGTGCCCGTAGTTCACAAAGTTTGTTCTCCAGGGACTGTACATTAGCCAGCAGCAGGCTAGAAAGTGGGGCTCTATGGGCTCGCCGCCTCAGCCGGACCTGAGTCCCGGCTCATCTGCCTCTCTTCCTCCATTGAGTCCTCCTCAATTTGGGGAATAAGGTGAGGGGATCGGGCCGTAATCGGTGAGTTTGACATACTTCTCTGATGTTCAGAAGCATTTGTTTAGTGTAGGCAATCTGTTTGGCAGTAGCACTGCCACTTTTGTTGCGCTGAGCAATCGTCATCCTACCACCGATTCGATCCGATGTACAAGATCCTTTACTTGTGAACTAGACTAGACTAACCTAAACTGTTTACCTAAACTGTTACTTAGCCCAAAAACTAGTTTGTGGAGCTCCCAGCACGTCGCCCTCCTCACGGCGCCGTCACCTCACCTAATAGCTCTCAGTTATGCACCCTATATGGAATTACATAACTCTCTCTCTCACCCTGCTCTCTGATCACACGCACTGTGATTGTGACGCTGTTAGGATGAGAGCTTCACCCACTGAGTCTGTGAGTAACAAACAAACTGTTGCAGAGAAGATATCGTTCTGCTAATTTGCCATCTTTCCCTTGCAATGAAGGAAGGAACTCACCATCATGTTATCGTTGTCTCCACAGCATTTCCAGGCTAAGAAAATTTAAATCCATCTCAGGGAAAGTAAACATGCAGACTTTAGCGAATGTAGCGTTACATTGAAACAGGTGACCTATGGAATAACGTTACCCCAGGAGGAGCTGTTGCCTAGTGCACATGGTCACAATTCTGTGTGATAAAGTTGACATGTATCTTCTACTGCTCAATGTCATGAGTACACAATGCATGCTGCTTAAGATGTAATAATATATAATATGTATATATAAATATTGTATGTTTTTATAACTTTATAATATGTTTTGTATTGTTCCTGTAAAAAATATAACAAATATATATATATATATATATATATATATATATATATAAATACTGTATTTTCCGGACTATAAGGCGCACCGGTAGGGTGACCATATTCTGAAAATCCAAAAAGAGGACACACGCGCGCACGCACGCACGCACGCACGCACGCACACACACACACACACACACACACACACACACACACACACACACACATATATATATTTTTTTCTTTTCTTTTTTTCCCAAAATAATTTATAGTACTAGTTTACAGCTCAATTATGTTATTAGTTATGTATTCATTTTTGAGGGGGTTCCAATTGGACCCTTTACAAATCTATAGGCTAGAGAATGAGATCCACTGATAAAGTATGCCTTTTGACTCCTGTATGAACGTTCAGCTTTGTAACGAGAGGTAACCCAAACCGCCGTTCTGCTTTACAAGGCTGTACAAAAGATTCTGTCAATTTAGTTAGCGGAAGAGCTCTCACCTCGCACAGACTGTCTTGTAGACTACTTTGCAGTGTTGATATGGGCTTGAAGCAGAAGAATTTTTATTTGTAAATGCCTAAATAGACACAGAAGAGTACCAGCTTTGCTGGCAGAACGCTCTGCTTCTCATTGTTGGTCACTGGCACTTTGTGTGCATTTCATCAGTGAAACAGCATTAATTGCGTTTGCAGTTCGTTCGTTTGGCTTTAGCAGCGCGATGCTGCCGACTGCCGAGCTCGCGCTGCTCTGCCTCTGATCTGAAAGCGAGACAGGCTGAGGGAGGGGCGTGTATCAAAACAGCGGCGCAGTTCGGCCAGTGGGGAACGAGAGGGGCGTCTCCACTGGCCGAACTGCGCCGCTGTTTTGATACACGCGAGGGATATGCGCGAAACCCCGGACATTTGAAGGAATTTATAAACCCCCCCCGGACAGGCCGGACAGCCCCCTAAAAGAGGACATGTCCGGGCAAAAGAGGACGTATGGTCACCCTACGCACCGGACTATAAGGCACACTTTCAATGAATGGTCTATTTTCGAACTGTTTTCATATATAAGGCGCACCGGACTATAAGGCGCACATAATAGACGCTACCGTTGTGTTATGCATCCAACAGATGGAGCTGTGCTAAAGGAAATGTCAATGTCAATGAATGATCCATATATAAGGCGCACTGGACTATAAGGCGCACTGTAGTTTTTTGAGAAAATTAAAGGCTTTTAAGTGCGCCTTATAGTCCGGAAAATACGGTACTTAATATTAATATTAATAATAATAATATTCAAATATATTCGACATTCGAGACAATTTCTAAGACCAATATCGAATTTCAAGGGGGAAAGAAAGTTCCAGCAAGAATTTCAAAGCACTTTCAGCCCTGTCCAAGATCTCGGAGGCTGGGGTGCACACACAACGGGCAGAACTGCGCCAACCCTCTCAGGCCAATATTGGTACTGCAGCTGAAATTCCTCTGAGAGCCATTCAAAAATGAGAGGGGCTCTCTATTCAGGAGTGGTAATCTGGCCTCAAACCTTTTGAAAAACGTTTTTGGGACATAAAAAACATGATATAAATACTTTTTAAATGCATGCATGGTGTATCACCTTTAACATTGTACATTCATGAGCTTTCTCCCCTCTGGGAATCCCACAGTTGAAACACTGACGTATAAGGGGGGTATAAAAGGCTGGATCCGGCTGGAACTCTACACCAGGCTCTCGCCAGCCCTGGCCTTCTGTCCTTAAAATCAATAAAAAATAAATAAAAACATAATTTTGTTTCAGGGAGGACAGTTTTCTTCATATTTGAAGGATGCTGAATCAGATGAACTTGGTCCTGTGTTTCTACGACACTTCTAACCTCAAAGGTCAAGGATAATACTCGAATTAGGCTTCAAAACCGGCCTTCTGTCCTTAAAATCAATAGATATATATTTTTTAATTCTTTTGTTTCAGGCAGGACAATCTTTTTCATATTTGAAGGAAGCCGAATCAGATGAAATTAGTCTCGTGTCTGTCCGACACTTCTAAGCCTCAACGATTGCGAAAAAGACACGAAATTCGGATGGCGTCAATTAATTTTTATTATTTTTTGAAGCGGTGAAAGCCGCTTCCAAGGAGTGGCTTTGTGTGTCCCATTCATGTCCATATATGGTCATTTCAATCCAGAATGAACAGGTTTTATCTGTCCCGTACATGTGTGTCCCGTTCATGTCCATATATGGTCATTTCATTCCAGAATGAACATGTTTTATCTGTCCCGTACATGTGTGTCCCGTTCATGTCCATATATGGTCATTTCAGTCCAGAATGAACAGGTTTTATCTGTCCCGGTGTCGCCACCAGATCGGCGTGCCTGCCATTTTAACTCTGCACATCCGGCGGTTGCAACTGACGGTACACAATATGATGTTGTGATTGGCTTTTCCTCTTCAAACCTTTATTGAACAAGGAAAAGTAACTTTTAATAATAAATAACAGTGCTGCATTAATTCTTATTGCCTTTAATAATAAATAACAGTTTTGCATTAATTCTTATTGCCGAAAATTCCAAGTAACTTTTAATAATAAATAACAGTACTGCATTAATTAGGGCCCGAGCACACACAGTGTGTGAGGACCCTATTGTATTTGCAAAGATTATTATTCTTCCGCCGAATGAATCGTGTTTTTGAGCCGCAAAACGTACTCCAAAAGTTGCGCAACTTTGCACACACATCACAAGTGGCGAAAAATTTCGTATTTAAAAATAATCAAAAGGGGGCGTGGCCTAATGGCTCAATAGCGCCCCCTACAAAACTTCGTGCCTCAAGCCCCACCATACGGTTTCACCCAGTGATCGAGTTATACCCACAGCGGCGCCGCCAGAATAGGGCTCCCATAGCTCTGGGGGCCTTTCGCCGCCGCCTCCGGCGGCGGCGAAAAAAAATCGGGTAATTGCGGATATAAAGTCGCCTAAAACGGGTACTTTCCTATATTAAATCATATTAAATCGGGTATTTCGCGGATATAAAGTCGGCTAAAACGGGTATTTCCTATATTAAATCATATTTTTCCTTTCACAATATTAATTCGGGCTTCACATTGGCTATGTTGACAACTCCAGGCAGTCTTTTCTGTTCATATTAACTCACCATTATTGCTCAGCCTCCAGTTCCCAATTCCTCCATCTGATGATCTGAGCTCTGAGCCATCCAGCCAAAAGTTCCCGTTCTGGTAGCATAAAGTCGGCTAAAATGGGTATTTTTCTTTCTCAAAACAAGGCGGGTCGGGTTCATATTTATTTACTAAAAAAAACATTGTCACGGGCACAGGCACACTAAGGCTACAGTCTTGCTAAGACAGCGTTGTTTTGTTTGGTTGTTTTGTTGCTGTCCGGCGTGTCCGCCTTCCTTTGCCGTCCGGGCCGTGGCTAGAAGTGCAAAGACTCGATGCAGTGGTTCCTAGCTTAGCCTATGCCCAGGCCATGGCGAGACCACGCAGCTGGGTAGGTCTGCATCCAGGGCCTCCTCGGCCCTGGGGGAAAGGTAGGAACCATTGCAGCGAGTGTGTTATAACCCGGACGGTAAAGGAAGACTCACACCCCACATTAAATGCGCCTGATTTATAATAATAAAATGAATAGTAGGATTAAACGGTGTGATGTCATTGTTCAGTCTTACTGTCTAACATGTTTATTTAGTATATCTAGTTAACATAAATAATATAAATTCTTCCAATGGAACATAAAAAATAAAAAAAAACGAAAAAAAAAAAAAAAAAAACACACTTAGAAAAAAAGAGACCCCAAAGGGGGTTGTTGACTATGGGGTCCCAGACTTTAACTATGGGAGCTAAGACCCCACTGGCACCCACGTAACTCGAACTCTGGTTTCACCTACACGTACGAAAATCGGTACACATCTGTATTGTGTCCGGACTCACAAAAAAGTCTCTCGGCGCCACGTCCGAAACCAAACAGGAAGTCAGCCATTTTGACTAATTAGTGGCGTTTTGGTGTATTTTTGGACGTTTTCACGTGTCGCACTTTAACGAACTCCTCCTAGGGGGTTAATCGGATCAACTTCAAGTTCGCTCGGCATACTCAAGACACCTTAACAATGAAAAGTTATCAAAATCGTGAGTTTTCGTAAAACGGCGTGCCCGTGGCGAAGGGTCAAACTTCCTTCACCAAACAGGAAGTGCCCCCTCTTCTGATTGGTCCATACTTGATTGTTCCTTTTTTTGGCTGTTACTCTTCAACCGTTTATCCTACAGAGTTGTGGCTGGTATCATATGACTTGATTAAGAGTCCTTAACCTTAATTGACGCTTCCTCCGCCAAACAGGAAGTGCCCTTCACCAAACAGGAAGTGCCTCTATAACTCATGAACCGTTTGTCTTACAGACTTGCGGCTGGTGTCATAATTTTTTTTTTCTCAAAATGTTTTTTTTCTCAAAATGTTTTTTTTCCTCAAAAATTTTTTTTTCTCAAAAAAATTTTTTTTCTCAAAATTTTTTTTTTCTCAATTTTTTTTTCTCAATTATTTTTTCTCAAAATTTCTTTTTCTCAAATTTTTTTTTTCTCAAATTTTTTTTTCTCAAATTTTTTTTTTTCTCAAAACATTTTTTTTCTCAAAAATCTTTTTTCTCAAATTTTTTTTTTCTCAATTTCTTTTTTTCTCAATTTTTTTTTCTCAAATTTTTTTTTTTCTCAAAATATTTTTTTTCTCAAATTTTTTTTTTCTCAAAAATTTTTTTAAATTTTTTTTCTCAAAATTTTTTTTTTCTCAAATTTTTTTTTTCTCAATTTTTTTTTCTCAAGTTTTTTTTTCTCAAAAATTTTTTTTTCTCAAAAATCTTTTTTCTCAAAAATTTTTTTTTCTCAAAAAAAATTTTTTCTCAATTTTTTTTTTCTCAAAATTTTTTTTCTCAAAATTTTTTTTTCTCAACATTTTTTTTTGAGAAAAACTTTAAACTATCGTTAAAGTGCGACCCGTGATAACGGCCAAAAATGCGCCACCACTAATTAGTCGAAATGGTTGACTTCCTGTTTGGTTTCTGATTGCCTGCTGGCCTTGTGACGTGGGTAGAGCTGCGAGGGCCCGGTCATTGCTGCTTGCAGCTTTAATTCTTATTGCCTTTAATAATAAATAACAGTATTGCATTAATTCTTAGTGCCGAAAATTTCTCTTCAATATTCAACATTGGAAAATAACATTACAAAAAAGAAAACGTTTATTAATAATGAAAAATAACGTAATAATAAATATTAGCACCCCCCCCCCCCCCCCCCCCCTGAGGACCGGTGGTCCGCGAGAGACCCCAGTGTGAGTCAGCCGCCCTGCGGGGGTCTCTCGCCGCCGACCACAGGGTGACCGCAGCGGAAGTCCGTGAGAGGTGGTATCCCGGTGGAGGGTCGATGGATCCCCGCAAGGTGGCCGTGAGTCAGCCGCCCTGCGGGTGTCTCTCGCCGCCGACCACGGGGTGACCGCACCGTGGTCAGCTGACCACGGGGCCAGCGGCGAGCTGACCACGGGGCCAGCGGCAAGCTGACCACGGGGCAGATGACCGTCACCTCGCCTCGCCGGTGACGGTCATTGGCTCCGTGGTCAGCGGCAGACTCGTGGTCAGCGGCGGGGTTCTCGCCGCTGACCACGGAGCCGATGACCGTCACCTCGCCGCTGACCACGGAGCCGATGACCGTCCACCGGGGTGTCTCTCACCGCTGATATTTATTATTAAAAGAAACTATTTACTAATTATGAAGAAAAGTGTTATTTTCCTGTGTTCAATAAGTCTTAATAATCCATCTAGCTGTAGTATTCTAAAAACGACTGGGCACCGGTGGCTGTGTTGGGTGGCGAAAACAGCCAATCTACAAGCCCACAAAGCGTTGCGCTTGCTATGCGTTGTGAGCTTGTAGGTCTGCTGTTTTCAGCCATAATATGTGACGTCAGTCGCAAGCGCCGGAAGCGAGTAGAAAAGGCAGAGCGAGTGGACCTTTAACCCACACAGTACGTCCAGAATATGTGTGTAATGTCCGTCCCGGTCTGATGATTGGATGATTAAAAATGTCCAATGAGACCATAGTTTGAGGATTGGTCAAGCTTCACATGACAATTCGGCCCTCCAGATAAAATCATTCATTCATTCAGAATTGGAAGAATGTATAGATCACAGGGTTCATAGCTCTAGAACACAGAATAAAAGTTCACCGCTTCACTTCGAACCGAGGTATGATTTTTTCAGATAAAATACACTTATTCTGACTTGCTTTTTGATGCTGAGTCCGATGAAGTTGGTCCTGTCGCGTAAAAATGCTTTGGTTGATTTTTAACCCTTCTAGAAGGGCAAGCTTAAGGGGCGTACAGACAGAGCCTTTTTAGCAGGCTTTACAATATTACAACACCAGAGGCAGTGCCACAGATCACGTTCAACCCAGAGTCAACTCAAAGAAAGTGTCAAACTCGTTCTTCTGCTATACCACAAAAATGTGGAATGCCTTACCGAAGGCCATAAAGGAGTGTGGATCACTAGCATCCTTTAAAATTGCCCTGAAAAACCACTTACAGGCAGCAGCCGTTCGCAACTGGTAAAAACCTGCCCCTGCTCCCTGCCCCTTCCTTGTATATACTTACTGTTTGTTTAGACCTACTGTTTTCTTTTTTTTTTCCTTTTTCTTTACATATCTACTGCATAGTACTGTGTTCTATTTGTCTGTCATTCAATGTTATATGAGATACTTAAATGGTTTCCTGTTGAAATAAGCTTAGTCTTTTCATGGATCTCCTTTTAGTAGACCTTTTACCAGTGAACTGTACCGTCATGAATCTGTACATTTTCCTATGCAAACTTCTAATAAAGCCTTCAATCAATCAATCAAACACTATTACACTTATTGTGCTATTACACTATCACCTTGGCTTTATTTGAATATTACATGTAATGCGCTATTACACTATTAGACATATTGCACTATTACACTATCACACCTATTACACTATTAAACCTGTTACATCATTACACTATTTACTAATATTGCGCTATTACACTATTAAACGTATTAAACGTATTAAACTATTAAACTATTAAACTATTAAACTATTAAACTATTACACTATTATACTATTACACTTATTACAATATTACACTATTAGACTTATTACACTATTACACTATTACAATATTACACTACCAGTAAGACTCCCTAATCGGGAGGTAAGCGACCGTCAGGTCGCAGCGTGATTTTAGGGCAAAATGTGTAGGAGCAGTGTCCAAAAATGTTTTTGAAAAAATCTGCCTGATGGTGGTGCTATATGGGACAGATCCATGTTGATGACATGAGTGTATACGTAATGTGTACCAATTTGCATGATTTTAGGGCAAAATCTGTAGAAGCAGTGTCCGAAAATGTGTGTGAAAAAATTGTCCTGATGGTGGCGCTATATGGGACAGATGCTTGTTGAAGACATGAGTGTAGATTAAGTGTGTGGCAATTTGCGTGATTTTAGGGCAAATTTTTTAGGAGCAGTGTCCAATTTGGAAGGGGGCCATATGAGAAATCAGAGGTGGAGGTAGTGGTTTGGAAGGCAAGGGAGGCAATGGATCAGGGCAACGGTTGCGGAGATATGAGAAGGGCAAAGTGTAACGTGTGACGTGTAACAGACTGAGATTTTGATAGTAACTGCGACCTGACAATTTACACTATTATACCTATTACACACCAGTAAGACTCCATAATCGGGAGACAAGCAACCGTCAGGTCACCGAGGTCGCTGGGGGCCCAAGCTACGGCCTTTTTAGCAGCCTGCAGTGGCGGGGGTCCTACCGCTAGGTGGCGCTCTATGCACAGCTGTCTCCGTGCCGCCGAGGCGGACACGTGGGTACCGGCCCTGGCTCTCCTGGTCGCTCCTAGCCCGATTTACAGCATTTTATGTGCGCTGCAGTGGCGGGGGTCCTCCACTAGGGGCTGAGAGCACTTTTGCATCCGTTCTGGAGCACCAGGCGTCGGTGGTCCCCGGAATTCCCCGTGAGCAGCGCCGTTGGGGTGGTCATTTGGTCATTTTTTTTCATTTTTTGGTGGCGGCACCAGGGGGTCCCTGGGGGTCCATGGATTTCCAGGGGTCCCGTAAACTTTGGGAACCACCATGGACCCCCTTGGTAACCCCTTAGGGACCCCCAGAGGTCCCTGAACCACACTTTGGGACTATTTATGGCTGTACCAGTCTGTTGTGAACCAGCCATGGAAACCCTCGGGGTCCCCAAACCACACTTTTGGAACCAGCCATGGACCCCTTGGTAGCCCCTCAGGGACCCCCAGAGGTCCCCAAACCACACTTTGGGAAGCTCAACCAGGCAGTAGTAGGCTAGACTATGGCTCTCTGCTGCCCCCCATTGAGAAAGTATAGTTGGCACAGAGACCGGGCTACGTAATCGGGAAGCCTGAACACAAGCAATAGGAACTACTGGAAATTATCGGTGTTGTGTACACAGGCCATAGGATTTTGAATAGAAACTCCCTGAAGTGTTCAGCAGAATTATTGTTATTATTATTATTATTATTATTATTATTATTATGACATACAAGGTTTCCACCTGACATTATTATTGCTTATATATGGTTCTGTACACACACGGCCACTTAGACATAGATAGGAACGGATAAAGTTATTATGAGGATGCACACACACAAACACACACAAGCACCACTGCTCACTTCAAACTTGGTTTGATTGTTTCCCCTTCTCCACCAGCATACAGTATCAGGTAGCTACAGTTTCTACAGTACTAGCCCTGGCCTCCCCTACCAACAACATACCACTTAGCTAGCTTATAGATTGTCATATTAACCATTTTAACTGTTTTCATTCATTGAATTTTGTAGCAACACAACACCTTTAGCTTTTAGACTCCAACTCATTACAATGTTTCCCATTTCTTATCTTCTGTCCATACATTAGCATTGATAGAGTGGGATTTACCCCCTATTTGAGTCTGGAAATAACCACGCAGTGAAGAGACAGAAGTACAACGGTCCTTGGTTTTACTCGGAGAATTCTGAAGCATACAGTAGAAACAACATCTCATATACTGTGTCAAGTTCCTCCCACAACCCCAGAGAGGCCGGACCAAGACCCTAACACCTTTGGCAAACTGAGACAAACCTCACACATGGATATTAGAGAACAACACTTGTCAAAAGACTTTCAATACATTAAGCTCAGACGGCCGTTAATTAGCAATCTGAAACAAAAGAGCACACACACTACAAGGGGTCTGTGAGCCAAACTGGGAGAACCAGTTTGAAGGTGAGAAGAATATGGGGGCTTCAACCATCACTCTGTCAGGTTTCAAAAGTTCAGAGAGCTTTTAGAGTGAAATATAAGGTTTGAAATAAACATATGGGTCAGTGACGTGACGCCCCAAAAAATGTGTTTTTAAAAAAACTTTAAATTGCAGGCATAAAAGTTATTTACTTTTGTTCTACTCACTCTCAACCTTATGGAAATACATTTTGTTTTTAGATATTTTATTGGAATCAGACTTTATTCAGCAGTTTGTTGTACTTGTGCCTAAAATCGTCATATGGTGTGACATGAAAATAATTGTTCATAAAATGAAAATGGAGTACATCTTTCTTAAGTTACTCACTTTATCAAAGTCCTTTATCATAACTAACCAGTGATCCACTATAGTTTTTTGAAAATTAATTATATCTGTATATTTTTTTCATAATCGACACTCTGTGTGAGGCCCATGTTCATGATCTTACAACATATTTTAAATGTATTCTGTCAAAACTTTCTCTAAAATTACACAAATATTTGTGACTCTTCCTGATAATATTCTCTATGTAATCCATAAACATTTTTTTGGTTTAATCATTAATAAAGGTATGATTTTTCACTTTTTGGAATGTCACACCAAATGATTTAGTGTCACACCGTATGATCATATCTTCATGTGTCAAAGCAAACTGTGTTTTAACCTACCTATTAGTGAGTACTGAACTTTACTGATTGATTAAACAATTGCCCAGGATAACATGGCCTTAATATTTCTGAACAGGATATTATTGTAGGGCTTTAACATGGGATAAGAAAGAATTGTAGTAGTAGATGGATGATGAGGATGTGCACAGGAATGCTACGCACACCTAAGTCTTCTGCCGGCCCACGGCAGAAGGATCCTAAAGAGACAATAAGGCGCATAGCCACACTTGGAGCCAAGTCAACATTTTATTAACACCAATTAGTGGAAACAGAACTCAGCATTCAGGTAAATTGCTTTTTTCCGAAGTCTCCTGAACTTGAACACAGCATTTTGTGTTGAACAAATGTAATTAGGAATCATGACATTACACCACATCTCCACTAGCTAAAGAGTGCTGGGTTGCGCAACTCCGAAAATAGCTGATCTACAAGCTCTCGCAGCACAACGTGTTGAGAGCTTGTAGATCAGCTATTTTCGCTAGTTTTGTCTCGGGTCCTACCTTAACACTGTCCACTGTCCAGTCCAGTGAGTGAAAGTACAAAAGTATTAGATCAGATTAGATTATACATTTAGACTGTATTGTACATCAGCCAGTCGTATTTGGTGAGGGTAGCAAACCGGCTGCCTTGTTGCGGTTCTGCTATGCCACAGACAACCTCCTGCTCTTCGTAGAAAATGCAGTCTCGCCCCCTTTAGCTCCTCTCTCCTTGCTGGGTCATTGTTTAGTTTCTCCCCGTACTTTCTCGTTCTCTCAGCACTTGTCATTTTCCAGCTGACAAAAGAAAATGGAATGTATAGTTTAAGACAAAGAGAAAATATTGTTTAGATTGAAACAATATGTTAAGGTTTCTGTGAAGGGGTTTCTGCTCTGTCTGATGAATTTGAAGTATCACTGAATGAAGCTAAATTACATTTTATGTAAAAATGTTTAAAACAAATGTTTAAATGTACAAAAGAAACATGGAACTTTGTTATTTATTGTTATATCTGTAGTTAAATACAGTATAAATCATATGGTGTGACAATCAAGTCATATGGCGTGACAAGCAGACTGTCACACCATTATGATTAAGTGTCACACCATATTACGTTTTCTGCATTTAGGTTTACCTTGAGGCTACTATGTACACATTAGCATGCTAACAGCATTGATTGATTGATTGAAGACTTTATTAGAAGTTTGCATAGGAAAAGGTACAGTTTCATGACGGTACAGTTCACTGGTACAAGGTCTACTAAAAGGAGATCCATGAAAAGACTAAGCTTATTTCCACTGGAAACCATTGAAGTATCTCATATAACATTGAATGACAGACAAATAGAACACAGTACTATGCAGTAGATATGTAAAGAAAAACAAAAAAGAAAACAGTAAGTCTAAATAAACAGTATATACAAAGAAGGGGCAGGGGAGGGTAGGGTTGGGCTAGGTTAGTTTTTTACCAGTTGCGAATGGCTGCTGCCTGTAAGTGATTCTTCAGGGCAATTTTAAAGGATGCTAGTGATCCACACTCCTTTATGACCTTCGGTAAGGCTTTCCACATTTTGGTGGTATAGCAGAAAAAGGAGTTTGACCCTTTGTTGGTTTTGACTCTGGGTTGAAAGTGATATGTGGCGCTGCCTCTGGTGTTGTAATTATGGACATCCTTAATGTTTATAAAGTATTTTGACAGGTACTTGGGTATCATAGTGGTGTAGTGTATCTTGTACACCAGGCCCATTGCAAGTTGCTGTACTCTGTCATCTACTCTGAGCCACCCCACTCTTAACTGGTGAGTAGCGGTGAGGTGAGTCTGATAGGGAAGGTGAAGTAGGACCCTAATTAGTTTATTTTGGGCTGTTTGGAGTTTAGTTTTTAGGGCTTGTGGGGCGTCACGATACCATACGTGGACTCCGTAGTCAAAGAGGGGCTGGATTATTGCACCAGCTATGGTCTTCAGTGTGTTGAAATTGACCATTGGGGTGATCCTCTGTAGGAAACGAGTCCGTTGGTTGATTTTATTTATTACTTTAGAAGTCATCTTTTCACTGGAAAGATTAGCTTCAAGGATACATCCTAAGTAAGAGATTTCGTTTTTTCGTGTTATGACCTTTTCCCAGATGAATTGATAATTTGTTGTCATTAAGCCATGTGCAGATCTTACTTAGTTCAGAGTTAAGTGTCTTTTCAACCTGCAAGTGGTCCTTGCCCGAGACTAGGAGAGCCGAGTCATCCGCGAACAGGAACAGGTTGCATGCTAGCTATAACAAAGCAACCTAGATCTACATGGAAATATGACCAAAACTTCAAATAACTTAAGCTTTTTTTAATGAAAAGGTGTCACACCAACAGACATCCAAAGTGGTGAGTTTGTCAAAGTTTCAACAAGATGGCATTTCATGAAAATGTTAAAATCATAACTCACCTCAGACACCTGTCTTGCAGTTGTGCTGGGAGTGCTGAATAGCCTTACAGAAGAAGGACCTCTCTAGCCAATAGGTGTCCAAATAATTGCCTGTTTAATTTGTCCAAACTAGTGTCACACCAAATGATTTTGGTTTGGGGGACAAAATGTTTTTGATCAGAAATGACAGAAAACATTATGCTTTGACTTTGAAAAGATATAGGCTCACAAATAGACATTTTTTTTTAGCCTAAATTCATTTTCAAATGATTTTTAGCAATTATTTTTCTTAGTTTTATTCAAGTTCCCACTTTGAGAAACAAGGTCAGGACAGTCACACCATATGAGTTTTGCCATGTTTGGTTGAAAATTCTGAAGAAATGAGGAATGAAATGTTTTAATCTTGAGTAAGTTCACATAAAGCTTAATGTCCTGCACAATATTCAGAAGGTTTTTGACAAATATATTTTTTATTTATACATGTTTGACACCGAGGACAGCGAAAACGTTACGTCACGTCACCCACCCATATACAATTCTCCTTATCAAGCATGATGACTTAATAGTGTGGTCTCAGTTGTTATATGAGATAGCGTACATTTCTGTGCAAATAAGCCGAAAAGCTTACCTTTTAGTTGACCTTGTACCAGTGAACATACAAGTATCCACCAAAGGTTTCCTCAAACCCTTAGGCCGGCTTTACACTGCAGTCAAATCCAGCCCAAATCCGATTTGGTTCTCAGATCTGATCTTTTGGCCCGACTTTTCACACAGCATTTGCAAGTGACACAGATCTGATCTGTGCGTTCAGACAGTGTTAGCCCAAAGCTGCCCTGCGGCGACATGTATGCTTTGGTTACCGTGGTAACGACGTAGGCGTCATGGCGTTACGTCGACGCTGGTTGATTACGTTCTGATTACGTTCAGGAAATGCGACATAATAGACCATAGTAAACACACGTTAATATTGTTTTTCTCTCTTCTTTTCTTTACTCTTGTGTTTCGCTCTTCTCTGTCGTTTTCACTGTTTAGCTCACATGTTTTCTCTCTTCTCTTTTGTTTTTCTCATGTGCTCAGTACGCTGTAATCAAATAGTAAATACTCGCGCTCTGTAATGATGTAATTTACAGCCGCGCTCGGGTCGCACTGCTCGCGCAGCAAGTGACGCTTGGCCAGTTTGATGTGACTTACATGTGACCTGCATATAACTCTATGGGGTGGATGTGGTTGCTGCTTTCAGACTGAGTCAGATGTCCTCAGATCCGATATGGATCGTATTTGAAACTACCTCTGGATGTGGTTTTTCAAAATCGGATTTCATGTGACCTGCATGTGACATGTTTGGATTTAGACTATTTAAAAAAAATCGGATTCCACTTTTGAAGTGACTCAGATCTGATTCAGGCTAGATTTCAGTGGCAGTGTAAAGCCGGCCTTAAGTGTAGACAGCAACATTAGCTTAGCTTAGCTCAGGTGCCCCCATGTGGTTGTTGATGCCCTGTGCTTCAGCACATCAAGCCCTTTGATAAATTCGGCCCTGCCTGGCGGAGATATTCCCCCAGAGCAGCGCAGCAGCCAGCAGGTGAAATCAATTGAGGGGATAGCGCAGCAGAAACAGTTCAATGTCAAGCTGATTCTAGCTGCTGAAAACTTAACATTTGGATCATTGCTTAAAAAACAACATAACATTGATGTTTTTAGCATAAGGATTATATTTATTACTTGTGCTTCACGTCAGAGTGGTGAGGTGCAACCGTGCAGGCTCAAAACGCACGCCTCTTCTCTCTATGGTTTTCGTAATATTAGAGTTGTTTTGCAGGTTTTAAAACATCCTGAGTTCATTTATTACACTTTTAAAGCAGCCAGAATAACCTTTTTGACTTTTGGTTGGGGTCTTTCTTCACCTGGGACCCCCCAGACAGACCCCTGTGCCTATCTCAGTATTACTCTGCTCCTGCTCCAGAACAATGTCAAATTAGATCATAATTGAAGCATAAAGGGTTTTGTAGCTGGGCTCTGACAACAAAAATGTGTAGAAGCTAATACCAGGGGTTTTCCATAGGGGGTCTGGGACCCCTAGGGGGGCCTCAGTGTTACTACAGGGGGCCAGACAAATCTTATTTGACTCGGCGATTCCTTGTTTCGGATGACTCAATGTGCAGTGTGGGTGCAAACGTATCAATTAAATATGCAAGAATGTGGCAACTTCACCCCTCCCATTTGCACGACTAAACCGAATTATATTATGAGAATGTGGCCTTAAAGACACTCTCTCCCTGCAAGCCTGTAGAAGGCCATCAATCAAGGCTGGAGTGTTTACCAATCGTTTGCTACGGGTGGCACCTTCTATACAGATAACACAACCCATTTTTTCCTCTGGCACTTTGCCCAGTTTTGTCCTCAATCAATTAACTGTACAGATGTGTGTGGTTCTGTAGCAAAACAGAATACAAATAACAAATGATCAACACATACAGTAATCCACAAACAATCATGTCAAAAATATTATAATATCTGCTTAAATAACAAAAAACTAAACCGTCAACTAGGGGGTCCTCAGAGTTACTACAGGGGGGCCACCAAATCTTTGAGAGAGAGAGAGAGAGAGAGAGAGAGAGAGAGAGAGAGAGAGAGAGAGAGAGAGAGAGAGAGAGATATTAGGCAGGGACCCCCACCACCACATCAGAAATCATTCTATTCTGATTGAGAAACTAAAAGCCATCGGTCTTGACAGCGCAGCAGTGAGTTGGATGCAATCTTACCTGGTGGGGAGGGAACAGGTGGTGGAGATTAACGGTACCCTGTCCCCCCCCTCCCAGTAAGCTGTGGTGTTCCTCAGGGTAGCATACTGGGACCTCTTACTTACTACTTACTTAATCCTCTTCGTCCCAAGTGGGACATAAGGCTTCAACGATCTGCTTCCATCGGGACCTGTCTTGTGCTGCATGTTGTGCCTCGCCCCATGTCAGGTTCATCTCCATCAGCTCAGCTGTTACAGTTCGTCGCCAGGTTGTTTTGGGCCGGCCTCTCTTTCTTTTCCCTGCGGGGGTCCATCTGAGAGCGATCTTTGGGATACGATCCTGGGCCATCCTGAACACATGCCCGAGCCATTTGAACCTGCGGCGCTTGATCTCCAGCACCACGCTGTTGCACTTGGTCACCCTGTGTAGCTCCTCATTAGATATTCTCGCAGGCCAGAAGATGCGGCAGATTTTCCTGAGACATCGATTGTGGAATGCATCAATCTTCTTCATGTCACTTGTTGTGACTCGCCAGCATTCCGATCCATACAGCAGCACTGACTTCACATTGCTGTTGTAGAGTCGGATTTTGGTTTTCAGCGAGTACTGCTTTGACTTCCAGATGGATTGGAGCCTAACAAAGACACTGTGAGCTTTCCCCAGCCTTGCCCTGATGTCTTTTTGAGTTGCATTCTCCTTACTAACAACACTTCCCAGGTAAGTGAATTCTTCCACATAGTCTAGCGTGTGCCCGTTCGCAGTGATTGGTGTACCTGGAATGGCATTAATGCACATGACTTGTGTTTTGGAAGTATTGATGTTCAAACCTGTTTGTATGGCGAAGCTGTTAAGTCTGTTAGTTTTCTCCTGCAGATGGGTATGAGTTGAGGAGAGCACCGCAAGGTCATCAGCAAAGTCAAGGTCTTCTAGTTGGGAGAACAGAGTCCACTGGATGCCCCTGGGTCTGTCGGCTGTTGTTTTCCTCATGACCCAGTCAATGGCCATCAGGAAGAGGAGGGAGGACATAATACACCCCTGTCGTACGCCAGACTCTACTGCGAACCACTCTGATGGTTTTCCGTTTACAAGGACACTGCATTTGAAGTGACGATAGAACAACCCCATAAGTGAAACCATTTTGGGAGGAATTCCATATGATCTCGCGATCTTCCACAGGGTGTCACGGTGCAGGCTGTCAAATGCTTTGCGGAAGTCAATAAAGTTGATGTACAGTGCGATGTTCCATTCAATGCACTGCTCAATGATGTTTTTTAAAGCAAAGATCTGATCTGTGCATCCCCTCTCCCTCCTGAATCCTGCTTGTTCTTCTCTCAGGGTCTGATCAACAGCGGAACCAATTCTGCCAATTAGGATTCTGCAGAAAACCTTTGATGGTATCGACAGCAGTGTGATCCCACGCCAGTTGTCGCAGTTTTGGTGGTTTCCTTTCTTGGGGATTTTAGTGTTTTTCGTTAAAGTTTCCGTAACAAAGATGTTTTTAACAGGGTGGGGTCGTTGGCCCCACGCCCAACCCCCAACTTGGAGGACCAGTTACTGGGACCTCTGTTGTTCCTAATATACGTGAACGACATGGCATCTGCTTGCGACTGCAACCTGTTCCTGTTCGCGGATGACTCGGCTCTCCTAGTCTCGGGCAAGGACCACTTGCAGGTTGAAAAGACACTTAACTCTGAACTAAGTAAGATCTGCACATGGCTTAACGACAACAAATTATCAATTCACCTGGGAAAAACTGAGGCCATCCTCTTTGGGTCAAATCATAACCTCAAACAAGTCGATAACTTCACAATCAAAGTGGGTGATAACACGTAAAGGTCATAACAGGTCATAACACGTAAAAACAGGTCATAACACGTAAAAACGAAATCTCTTACTTAGGATGTATCCTTGAAGCTAATCTTTCCAGCAAAAAGATGACTTCTAAAGTAATAAATAAAATCAACCAACAAACTTGTTTCCTACAGAGGATCGCCCCAATGGTCAATATCAACACACTGAAGACCATAGCTGGTGCAATAATCCAGCCCCTCTTTGACTACGGAGTTCACGTATGGTATCGTGACACCCCACAAGCCCTTAAAACTAAACTCCAAACAGCCCAAAATAAACTAATTAGGGTCCTGCTTAACCTTCCCTATCAGACTCACCTCACCGCTACTCACCAGTTAAGAGTGGGGTGGCTCAGAGTAGATGACAGAGTACAGCAACTTGCAATGGGCCTGGTGTACAAGATACACTACACCACTTTGATACCCAAGACTTACTGTTGTTACTGTTTTTTTTTGTTCTCTCATTTTCCTTTCTTTACATATCTACTGCATAGTACTGTGTTCTATTTGTCTGTCATTCAATGTTATATGAGATACTTTAATGGTTTCCTGTGGAAATAAGCTTAGTCTTTTCATGGATCTCCTTTTAGTAGACCTTGTACCAGTGAACTGTACCGTCATGAAACTGTACCTTTTCCTATGCAAACTTCTAATAAAGTCTTCAATCAATCAATCAATTTAGCCACTTAAAAACTCGACATTTCACACTGCACTTAGTCACCTATTTTCCCTCTACACCAAATCTCCAAGCTGATGTACAAGCTCGAATTAAAAGCTTGTAGATCTGCTATTTTTGTCTACTTCTCCTCAGAATAGGGATGCTAGGGTTGAAGTGGTTTAATGTAAAATAAGACAATGTTCCTATCCCACAGAGATTTGGTGAGCCCCCTGTAGTAATTCTGAGGACCCCCTAAGGGTCCTGGACCCCCTGTGGAAGACCCCTGGTATTAGCTGCTACTCTTTTTTGTTGTCAGAGCCCAGCTACAAAATCCTTTATGCTTGAAACATGATCAAATTTGACATTGTTCTGGAGCAGGAGCAGAGCGATTACTGAGATAGGAACAGGGGTCTGTCTAGGGGGTCCCAGGTGAGGAAAGACCCCAAACAAAAGTCAGAAAGAATATTCTGGCTGCTTTAAAAGTGTAATAAATGAACTCAGGATGTTTTAAAACCTACAACCACCGCCAGGAGCAGCCACCACCAGGCAGCAGCTAGCCTCCAGGCCAGCCCAGGAGCAGCCACCACCACCAGGCAGCAGCTAGCTTCGAGGCCAGCCCAGGACCAGCCACCACCACCAGGCAGAAGCTAGCCTCCAGGCCAGCCCAGGACCAGCCACCATCACCAGGCAGCAGCTAGCCTCCAGGCCAGCCTAGGAGCAGCCACCACCACCAGGCAGCAGCTAGCATCCAGGCCGGCCCAGGGCCAGCCACCACCACCAGGCAGCAGCTAACCTCCAGGCCAGCCACCTACGAGCAGCAACAGTCAGCTAGCCACTGGACCAAAGTGGTGAAGATGCCTGCGAGGAGAAAGGGTGCAGAGGTGAGAGAGGAAAGCCCAGAGGAAGATCTGGTTTCACTCTCTCAGGTAAAGGAGATGCTGCAACAACAAAAGGAGATGTTCAAAGCACTCTTACTGCAGCAACAGGAAACCTTTCAAGGTTTTGTAAAAGTCATCATGGACTCCACCAACTCTAGGTTGGATGCAGTTCACAAAGAGGTGCAGGAGATTAAAACAAGTTTACAATTTACACAGCAGGAGGTGGATGACATCAAGAGTCAGAATGTGGCCCAATCTGTACGTTGTAGCTCAGTGCAAGCTGACAACAAGAAGATCTGCGACAGCCTGTCAGCTGTCACAGAAAAAGTGGAGTACTCGGAGGGGCAATCGAGAAGGAACAACTTGGTTTTTGACGGCATCACTGAGAAGCCTGGGGAGACCTGGGCAGAAACAGAGGACAAGGTGAGGGATGTTCTTGTTGAAAAACTAAAGCTGCATCCGGATGTTGAAGTCGAGCGAGCACACCGCATTGGGAGAACAGTGCCTGGTGGCAGCAGACCGAGACCCATTGTGGTGAAGTTTTTAAGATTCAAGGACAGATCAGCAGTGCTGGAGAGAGCCAAAAATCTGAAGGGGACTGCTATTTACGTTAATGAAGATTACACAGATGCAGTCCGAATGAAAAGGAAAGAACTACTCCCCAAGATGAGGGAGGCACGGGAGAGAGGTGAATATGCCTATCTGAGGCATGACAGATTAATAATTCGCCCCCGTAACAGCAACCCAAAGTCACCTGGAGGCAGGGAGCAAGGTGATGTGTCACCCACACAGAGGGAGCGAGAGGCTGAGAGGAGTGGTATGTAGGACTCTGAGATGAGGGCCTTCTGGTTTTTATTTCATTCTTTTAACTGTCATGGTTAATACAATACAGTTTCCATCAAAAGGTTTAGTAATTGCACATGTGAACATATGTAGCATTAGGAACAAGATACATGAACTGAATAAGCTGGTGCATGATAACTCCATTCACATATTGGCTGTGTCTGAGACACATGTAGACTCATCTATTCAGAACTCTGAGTTATTGGTTAGTGGGTTTTCCCTCTTCAGGAGGGATAGGAATCTGTATGGTGGGGGAGTTGCAATCTTTGTACAAAGCCACCTTCCTACTAAATTACGTTCTGATTTCATGTTGGATGATGTGGAAGCATTGTGGGTTCAGGTACATCTACCCCACATGAAACCTATACTTATTGGCTGCTGCTACAGACCTCCTAATGCTCATGCTGGTTATCTCACTCAGCTATGTGAGATGATGGAAAGAGTATCTGATGTTAAAACTGAAATGTATTTGCTTTGTGATATGAATATTGACTGGTTAGCCAGTAACTGTCCAAGGAAGAACAATATATTATCACTAATGAGTGTGTGTAATTTATCACAAATTGTTTCCTTGCCTACAAGAGTTTTCACTAATCAAGCAGGTCATATTTCCTCTACATGTATCGACCATATATATACTAATGTACCTGAGCTATGTTCTAATCCAATATCTGTACCAGTAGGTTATACTGACCACAATGTAGTTGCTTTCAGTAGAAAGGCGAAAATTCCTAAAGCAAGGGCCAGAGTTGTTTATAGAAGGTTATATAATAGATTTGACAATGATCATTTTGTGGGGGATGTTAAAAATGTTAATTGGGATGCGGTGTACAGTAATGACGATCCAGAGGTTTCCCTTACTGCTTTTATGAATATATTTATGGAAATTGTTAATAGACACGCTCCTATGAAAAAGTTCACAGCTAAAACTAAAACTGCCCTATGGATAGATTTACCTCTAAAGAATTTAATGAGACAGAGAGATGATGCTAAAGCGGTGGTAGTAAAATCTGGTTTATTGGACGACAGGTTAAAATACTGTAAACTAAGGAATCAAGTAACGAAATTGAACAAAAGGAAGAAGAAAGAATATTATCAGCAGAAAATTAATAGTGTTAAGTATGATGGTAAGAAACTCTGGAATACATTGAATGAAATTATGGGAAGAAAGACAAATGCTTGTGCCTCATTTGTGGAATCTGATGGGCTTTTTTTAACAAAGCCCCAGGATATTGCTAACTATTTTAATAACTTTTTTATCAATAAGGTGAACAATCTGAGGCAGAATTTAAGTGGCACAGATCACAATCATTGCGACCTGATAAATTATGTTATAATGTATGGTAAAAGTTGCATGTTTCATTTCAATTGTGTAGACGTGAGTGATGTAAAAAAAACTGCTGAAATCTCTTCCTGAATATGGGTGTGCAGGTGCAGACAATCTAGACAGTAAGGTGTTACATATCGCTGCAGATCACATTTCAGGCCCCTTATGTCATATATTTAATAGATGTCTGCTATGTGGGGTGTACCCTAAAATGTGGAAAGAGGGAAAAATCATTCCTCTTCTTAAGGATAGTAGGTTACCTTTCTGTGGTCCAAATAGTCGACCTATAAGTATTCTCCCTGCACTTAGCAAAGTTATGGAGAGAATTATTCATGTTCAGGTACAGGATTATTTTAACTACAATGGTCTGACTACCAAATATCAACATGCCTATAGAAAGGGTCACTCGACTGCTACAGCTCTTATTCAAATGACTGATGAGTGGTTTAGGGGGATTGACGACTCAAAAATTGCAGGTGCGGTCTTGTTAGATTTCAGCGCCGCATTTGACGTTATTGATTATGACATTCTACTTGATAAACTTATGTGTTATGGTTTTAATCAAACTGCGATTACTCTGATGAAGAGTTATCTTTCTTCTAGAACACAGAAGGTATTTTATAATGGGAGCTTATCTGAAGGTAGTATGTTATCATGTGGGATTCCTCAGGGAAGTTGTCTAGGACCTCTCCTATTTTAAATTTTTACTAATGACTTGCCCTCTGCTGTGAATAATGCAGGTATAACGATGTACGCAGATGATTCCACTGTACATTATACTGCAAGCTCATGCCTAGAATTAAATCATGTTTTGTCTAGGGAATTGAAAATAGTACATGATTGGATAAATACAAACAAATTAGTCTTAAATATATCCAAAACTAAAAGTATTATCTTCGGGACACGACACAAATTGACAGATACACCTAAACTTAATTTATCTATAGCTGGTGAGCCCATACAACAAGTAGACAGCACTAAATTGCTGGGCGTTGTCCTGGACAGTCAATTATCGTGGACTGAGCATATAAATACAATAGTTAGTAAAATGGGGAGAGGTATTGCAGTCACTAGAAAGTGTTCATCTTATGTACCTTCTAGTATCCTGGGACAAGTTTCTAAATCTTTAATTTTGTGTCACTTAGATTATTGTTCAACAGTATGGTCATGTGCATCTAAGACAAATCTCGCTAAATTACAGGTTGCACAAAACAGGGCGGCTAGGCTTGTCCTGGGCTGTTCTATGAGAACTAGTATTGAAAAGATGCACTCCAGCCTCTCATGGCTCACTATTGAGCAAAGGATTTCTTCAGGCTTGGCAACATTTCTCTGTTGTATTATTAATTCAAAGACTCCCTTGTTTCTGTTTGACCAGGTAGATTATTGTAATAACAGACATTCTTACAATACTAGATATGCTGCTAATGAACATATTATTGTACCTAGTTCAAACACTAATTCAATGAAAAAAACTGTAATTTATAGAGCCATAGACTATTGGAACAAATTACCCTTGAGCATTCGTCTAACTCAAAATAAATCAGCCTTTAAGAAAAAAGTGCTGAGGTATTTACTGGAAAGCAGTTAGAAATAGCTTCAGGATAAATTAAATTGTAAAAGTTATATCCTGCTAGGAGGTATTGAATCTATATCATATTAATGTACTAATGTGAATTAATGCAATTTAATGTTGTTATAGTTTTATTGTGTTGTTGTTGTTTTTTTTATTGTATTGCTTTTTAAAACTGTATTTGTAATATATCTTTGTATGGACCCCAGGAAGACTAGCGGATTGCTACGGCATCAGCTAATGGGGATCCTTTTCAAATAAACAAATAAACAAAACAACTCTTCGTCTTCTAGGTCGTCCTCAGACGAGCCTTCCATCGTCGCTTCCAGTCATCCCGGTTCTCCATACATCCGGCCAGCTTGCTGGTGCTTTGCGCTCCTGCGTCTTTCTTGAGTGCACCCGCATAATATGTTAGTGTGGGACGTCCTTGTGACCGCTGGCTGGCAGCTCCTGGTGTCTTTAGCAGTGTCCTGCAAGTCTCATTCTCCTGGCTGCTATGTTATTGCTCACCCTTAATATTCCAACATACAGATTCTTGTTGGTAACGTGTACTCTTGCTGATGTTGAGCACTACACGTAACATTTAGAGACTTCTGCAGAGTTGGCTTTACGGTCCAGCATTCACTGCCATATAGGAGAACAGACTACCGTCGCATAGAAGAAGCTGAGTTTGGTTTGTCGGGGGAGGTTGGAGTTCCATACACTAGCCATGCCATTCAGGGCCCTCCATGCAAGTGCCTTCCTCACATAAAGGTGAAACACCATGAATTTTCACTTTTCCTATTTTAAAACCTTTTTTTGGGGGTCCCACTAGCACCTTCTATCCTCACAAAGTGCCATTTCTAACCATTGTGTCTTTCTCTGTTTTTGGGAAGGCGGAGGTTAAAAGCTTTCCACGGGTTCTCAGAACAGGCTGTCCTGATTTGCTGCCGTCGCTGAAGTCAGCGACGACACAAATCCATGTCCAAGAAGTAAACAATCTACTAATGTCAGATTAACATACACAAGTGTACTAGTTATATTTTCTAATTAGGAGCTTCTGAATTGTTCCAGTGTGGAACGTGCATGAGCTGTGCCTCCCCAAGTGGATGATCCGTTGATTTTGAATCTGTTCGCGACACTGACTCACTACTCAGTCAGTGCTCTGTGTCTCGCGACTGCGAACCGGATCCCATCATACATTTAAAAGAGCCGTTCAAGAGAACCGAAACTCAAAGAGTTAGCCCACAAAATGGATCAATACGGGGGCACGGTGGCGCAGTGGTTAGCGCTTCACCTCACAGCTAGAAGGTCCTGGTTCCGATTCCCGCCGGGGGACGCTGTGGTTGCTGGGGGCGTGTTTCTCCCTCCGCGTCATCAGCGCCCACACCCTAGGTGGGGTCGGCGATAGGGCCTTTCTGTGTGGAGTTTGCATGTTCTCCCCGTGTCTCCTAGGGTTGATACCCTCACAAAAAACATGCAGTAATCCTGGTCTCAATAATGCCTCCCCCTGGCCAGCCGGGGCGCCTGATGGAGGTGAAAGGAACTGGATGGAATAACGTGTTCCTTCCACGCGCTACGTCCATCCCGGGGAAATCCCCCCTGTCAGGTGAAAAGAAACAACTTGGACTACTCATGCATTGAAGGAAGGATGAGGTCAGTCCGTTGTCTCCCCAGGCGCAGCAGAGGGAGAGCAGAGCCCAGGATTACATAGGCAATTGGCACTGGGTGAAAAAATGGGTTGCAAAATCGTGGGATAAAAATTATAAAAGAAAAAAAAAATGGATCAATACCGCTGGAATATCTTGGGCATCAGCGAGCTACGTTGGAAAGGATTCGGTGAAACATCAACTGACGTAGGCCACAAGCTCTATTTCAGTGGAAAGGAAGACAAACACCAGCATGGTGTTGGTTTCCTTGTTCACAAAGACATTATGGACACTGTCATGGGCTGCCGGCCAGTCTCAAGCAGGCTCATTACCATTTGTATGAGAGCAAACCCATTCAACATCACCATCATTCAGGTCTATGCCCCAACATCCACGTATGAGGACAGTGAGGTGGAAGACTTTTACTATCAACTTCAAGCAGTTCTAGATCAAACTCCGAAGAAGGACATCATTATTGTACAAGGAGACTGGAATGCGAAGGTTGGAGAAGATGCTTATACCAAATGGAAAGACTCATGTGGTCCATATGGCAACAACGAGACCAACGACAGAGGCCTAAGGCTCTTGGAGTTCGCCAGGTACAACAACCTGTTGCTGGTGAACACACTTGGCCCCCATAAGGACTCCAGACGATGAACGTGGCACAGCCCCAGTGGAGAGTACCACAACCAGATCGATTACATCTTGGTCAAGAAACGCTTTCGCTCAAGTGTTAATACCGGTAGGACACTGGGAGTTGGGACACTGGGACATTGGGAGTGACCACGACCTCGTCCTGATGTCTTTTCGCCTACGCTTGAAGAAGATCAAAAGCTCCTAGTTTGCTAGAGTGAAGTTTGATCTGGACAAACTGTGAGACCCTGAGGTGGCAGAAGCATTTAAGGCAATGATAGGAGGGAGGTTTGCAACACTGCTCATCCTAGGTGCAGAAGAAATTGATGTCAATAGTACGACCACCATGTTGAACCGAAACAGCCACTGAGATCCTTGGCAAACTCCGCCCAAAGAAGAAACCTTGGGTCACTAACGAACTGCTAGACTTGTGTGACAAGCGGAGAGCCCTGAAGAAGAGTAAGAACTCGCCTGAAGGATCCGATGCTTATAGGAAGATCAACAAGAGCATCAAGAAAGACATGCAGTCAGCAAAACAGAACTGGATTGAGGGAAAGTGCCAAGAAATAGAGAACAGCCTGAATGCCAACAACAACACCAAGAAGGCATATCAAACTGTTAAGGAGCTAACAAGAACAAAACAGACCAGAGTCTCTGTAATCCAGAGCAAGACCGGTGAATGCCTAGTGGAAGAACAGAAGATATTGGGCAGGTGGACAGAATACTGCTCTGAGCTCTACAACCACACAGCGAGTGGATATCCTACCATCTTGACATGTCCTCAATCCACAGAGGAAGAAGACAAGCTCCTCATCCTCCGTGAAGAAGTTGAGGCAGCAGTCTGAGCCCTGAAAAAAGGAAAAGCAGCCGGAGTGGACAACATCCCAGCAGAGCTCGTGCAAGCAGGTGGAGAGGCCATGATCGACACTCTTACCCTCCTGTGCAATAAAATCTGGCAAAGTGGGGAGTGGCCTACATCATGGACTCAGTCACTCATCATCACTCTTACAAAAAAAGGCAATCTACAACTGTGCCAAAACTACCGCACCATCAGTCTTATTAGCCATCCCAGCAAAGTCCTTCTGAGAATAATACTCAATAGGTTAAAACCTCAAGCTGAACTGATCATAGCTGAAGAACAGGCTGTATTCAGGCAGGACGGAGCACCACAGAACAGATTTTCAATTTGAGGATTATCTGTGAGAGATATCTGCAGCACCAACAACATCTCTACCACGTGTTCATAGACTTCAAGAAAGCCTTTGACCGGGTATGGCATGCTACACTGTGGGCAACCATGAGACAATATAACATCAGCCCTAACCTTGTCACAGTCATCCAACAACTTTACAACAAGGCTACCAGTGCAGTTCTACACAATGGAGTTATTGGAGACTGGTTCAGGACAACAATCGGAGTGCGCCAAGGATGCCTTCTCTCTCCCATTCTCTTCAATATCTTTCTGGAGCGTATCATGACGGATGCCCTGGCAGACCACCAAGGAACTGTCAGCATAGGAGGCAGACCAATCACCAACCTCCGTTTTGCGGATGACATAGATGGGTTAGCTGGAGAAGAAAAATAACTTGCCAGCCTAGTTGAAAGGCTTGACACCACCTCCAGAGCCTATGGAATGGAAATCCATGCAGAAAAAACAAAAATGATGACCAACAACAACAATGGCATCCGCTCAGACATCAAAGTCAATGGACAGGCACTCGGCACAGTGTCGAGCTTCAAATATCTCGGAGCAATCGTGTCCGACGAAGGATCCAAACGGGAAGTCCTTGCCAGAATCGCACAAACAACTGCTGCCCTGGCAAAGCTCAAGCCCATGTGGAAAGACAAAAACATCAGTCTGGCATCAAAGGTTAGACTGCTGCGATCACTTGTCACGTCAGTCTTCCTTTATGCGTGTGAATCATGGACCCTTACAGCAGAGCTGCAGAAGAGAATACAGAGCATGGAGGTGAGATGCTACAGAAGACTCATGGGTATCTCCTACACCAAACATGTCACAAACGAGGACGTCCGGCAAAAGATCAGCCAAGCCATCGGCCCACATGATGACCTTCTCTCCACTGTCATAAAGAGGAAACTAAGGTGGTATGGACACATCACTAGATCCTCAGGCCTTGCAAAGACCATCTTGCAAGGCACTGTACAAGGTGGCAGGAGACGAGGGAGGCAAAAGAAAAGATGGGAAGATAACATCAGAGAATGGACTCACTTGAAACTCAGTGAGCCAATGAGAGCTGCCGAGGACAGAGAGGGATGGAGAGAGCTGGTCAGCAGATCATCTGTGGTGCCTCAACGACCCTCCGGGGTTATGGGATAGAAGAATGAAAAACGTTTTTGGGACACAAACATTATGATATAAATACTTTTTAAATGCATGGTGTATCACCTTTAAGATCTTGCTCTGTTGAGTTGACCCATGAGCCCAAGTACTTGAAGTCCTTGACTTCTTTCAGAGCCGTGCCTCCTGTTGTCAGAGGTGGTTGTTCGGTTTGGATCTTATAGGTGATCACCTCAGTTTTCTTGGCATTCAGCTGAAGCCCAACCTTGGCACATTCTGACTCCACTCTGCTCAAGAGCTCCTGTGCTTGCTCCACATGGTTGGAGAGTAGGCTGATGTCATCCGCGTAGTCTAGGTCTGTCAAGACTACTGCAGGGTGCCGTCTTGACCTCTTTGGTGTAATACTGATGGCCTTCTTTTTTTTTCTTCTAATTTTTATCCCACGATTTTGCAACCCATTTTCACTCAGTGCCAATTGCCTATGTAATCCTGGGCTCTGCTCTCCCTCTGCCGCGCCTGGGGAGACAACGGACTGACCTCATACTTCCTTCAATGCATGAGTAGTCCAAGTTGTTTCTTTTCACCTGACAGGGGGGATTTCCCCGGGATGGACGTAGCACGTGGAAGGAACACGTTATTCCAACCAGTTCCTTTCCCCTCCATCAAGCGCCCCGGCTGGCCAGGGGGAGGCATTATTGAGACCAGGATTACTGCATGTTTTTGTGAGGGTATCAACCCAAGGAGACACGGGGAGAACATGCAAACTCCACACAGAAAGGCCCTATCGCCGACCCCACCTAGGGTGTGGGCGCTGATGACGCGGAGGGAGAAACACGGCCCCAGCACCTACAGCGTCCCCCGGCGGGAATCGAACCCAGGACCTTCTAGCTGTGAGGCGAAGCGCTAACCACTGCGCCACCGTGCCCCCACTGATGGCCTCCTTGAGCACATGGCCTTCTTGAGCGCATAGTCCATGACTATGACAAAGAGGAAGGGGGCTAGGGTGTCTCCTTGCAGTACCCCAGCCAGGATGTCAAACTCCTCACTGTTGCCATCTGGGGTCACCACCTTGACCCGTGTTCCTGCATACATGGTCTCTATTGCCCGGAGTAGGTTGGGAGGGACACCGTAGGCCTTCAGGATCTTCATCATGATGCCTCTGCGTATTGAGTCAAAAACCTTTTTGAAGTCAATAAAGCACAATACAGCCATCAGGTTGTTCTTCTTCACCTCCTCGATTAGTCTCCTCAAGGCCAAGATCTGGGCTACTGTGGTTCTCTCCTCTCGAAAGCCGTTTTGGTTTTCTCTCTGGTGAGGGTCGATAGAATGCCGAATCCGGTTTAGTATCATCCGGTTGTAGACGTTTGCAGCGATGCAGGTCAGGCTGATTGATGCCTCGGTAGTTGTCTGGCTTCGAGAGGTCTCTGGATTTAGGCACCGGGATAATGTTGGAGAGAGACCACATGTCAGGCAGCTTGTTGCCTAGCAGGGCAAGGTTACAGAGCTGTAGGATGATGTTGTCGAGACCATAGTTCTTTACAACCTCCGGGGGTATGCCGTAGGGTCCAGAACTCTTGCCCTCTCTCAGCGTGTTTTTCGCCCTGACAAGCTAACTGACCGTGAAGGGACCGTCATTGATGTTGAGGTTCTGGAGGAATGGTGGTATTTCTTCCTCCTCCCCATCTGATGTTGTGCCCAGCAGCCTGTTGTCCTCATTTCAAGTGAAATCTAAAATATAGGAAATCTGCAGATATAGGAGGTTTTGCATTTCGGCCATCAAGACTGAACTTGAGAGAAAGAACACCCTGCATTTAACAAATTATTATTATTTTGTGCAGAGTGATTGTTGATATTAAAGTCCTTATGAAATGAAAATATGTTTTTCACACTTCTAGAGAATATCCAGCGACGGACTGGGACATAAATTCGGCCCTGGCATCTTAACCCAGCCCTTAGCCCACCACAACCAGCGCACAGATAACTCTACCGACTTGCTGGGTCGAGGCACATAAAAATACATAAGCTCTTAATACCACCACCTTTACAGAACAACATACATGTTAACTACACAACCCACTACACAACCCATACATAGTATAAGTTAGCTTACAGTAGCCTACTTACTTACCAACAAGGGGAGTATGAACACGATTACATGCCAAAATATGTTTGTATGCGATCAGAACTTTGGCTAGTTAGCTAATGAATGGAAAATAAGCATATTGATCCGAGAATTGTACAAACACTTGTGTTATATTATATCTAAGAAAGTTGTATTTGATTGCTCAATATGCAGTATAGGCTACTGTATAGGTTATATAGAGCATGGCATACAGTATGAGTAAATGCTTGAGCTGTTTCAGTGTAACAGCAAAATAATGCAGTGTTTTAATAATAATCATATAACCTATGATAATGCTGAAAGTGAAAGGCCAATACACAATACATTGTGACTGAAACAATATCTGTAGCCTACCATTGTACACCCTGGGCGCAATAGCCGATGAAAACGGCATGAACCTACAGACACCGGAAGCTGCGGTTAACGGAAGTTACGTCATGCATTGCAGTCCGTTTACATAAAGATTGTAGCTCTTAACTGACCAGGCTTTTCTCTTCGCAGATGAGTAAGCCTGGCTACGCGAGGCTAACCATTGTATATTATGCCACATGCCACTAATATGTTTAGTATGTCAGTATCATGTCAGTATCGCGGCCAGTTTAATGTCGGTATTATGGTTAGTACCATGTCAGTATCACGGTCAGCTTAAAAGACTTTCCAGCCGCCCAGAAATGGCTGTCGGCGGTTTAGCCGGAAATTCTATTATTTCAGGAATATACCTTATGATCTGAGACAGCATTCATTTTATAAGCGCACGGCATGCTCTCTATATGCACACTCCATGTCAACTTCTCTCTGAATGAAATTACGACGTACAGAGGCTAAGCTAACGCTCCTGTGTATAATGCGTTGGAATGCTAAAAACAGCTATCATGACCTGGAAGCGATGAAAAGCATTTCCGGTTTAGCTTTGAGACCGTGATCATTTGGAATAAGCCGTAGAAGAAGAAGGAGAAGAGGAGAGGATTGTTTTTTTGCGATGATTATCATTTCCTTTAGTTTTTGAGCGGTGGTCACACCGTCTCCATAGCGTGGCCGTGTGTGTAGGTATGTATGTATGTATGTGGGTGGGTGGGTCTGTCTGTATGTAGCCTCAAGCCTGTGGTGTAGTACCTTTTATGACCACACATGTTAAGGAGATAAACCACCGCTCAGTTCACACGGGTGTGATTTTTAATTACAATGTGCGTTAAAGTGCGACTGGCTAATTGAGCCTCCTAAAGAACTGCAATATAGTACGGTTAGGCTGTGAAAGTGTTGTTAATGACCATTATACTGACCATGATACTGGCATGTCAGGCAGCCATGATCATTAACATGATATCGTCATGATACTGACCATTATACTGACAGAGTGACCATGAGATACCTTTGTATCTTGGTCTTGGTTCCATTTTGAACACATTCAGTCTCAGTTGAAGACCTGTAGGCAGACAGACATGCAGGCAGGCAGGCAAAAAACATACAAATAAAAAACATGATTGACTCCAATCACGGACAAGGACTTTCAATCGAATCAAGTGACGTGACACACAAATATCGACCAACCAGAAGAGGGGGTGGAGGAAATTACACCAATGAAGGACCAGGATTCTGATCTGATTCCAATGACACCATCCACAAGTATGTGTGTTCATCAGATCAGAATTTACTTCGAAAAAAAGGAAGTTTGATGCTTCGCCACGGTCACACAGTTTTACAAAAACTCTCAAACTTTTCCTTGTTGAGGTGTCTTGTGTTAACCTGACTCTGCCAGATGGTGGCTTATTGAGTTCCTCATACAGCCTCCATCTGGAGCCGCTCAGAGTCTGGTGCTACACCGAACAGCGCCCGTTTCAAACCAATCAGCAGCAGCTACGGGCGGGATCTGAACGGGTGTGACACGACCGAGAAGCGTCTGTTGCAGTGGCATTGTAGTTCTTTCACTATTCATCTTTGCTGCTACCACAAGGTGCTGTAAGCCTCTTTTTTCAAACACACTTCATGTTGCGGCCCCTTGGCCCCGCCTCAATCCCCGCTGGGGACTGCGATGTGAAATGCGAAAGAGGCTTGTGTTTAGTGTTTACTTTCCTGCCGGTGCAGCAACTATACGTCATGCTGACACATCAATATGAGTGGTTAGCACGCCCAGACTGTGATAGACAGGTGGTCCCTTCCAATCACCTGCCAGATAGCTTGAAAAAAAGGGACAGCCTTCTTCAGCGCTTGGTCCTGAGCGGTTCCAGATGGAGTCTTTTTGTATAAGGAACCCAATACGCCACCATCTGAACGATTAGTGCCTCAAAATCATCATTCATTATCGGGGAAATAATAATAATAATCGCAACTGCTGTGCAGTTGCCTAATAACAGATTTAAAACCTCACAATAGAACACCTCTTCCGGGCACGCGGTGCGTGCGTTCCGTGCGCGTGGCACAGCCGCCGCCCGGCGAAAAAATGCAGTCCCAAACCCATGAAATGCATAGAATAGTTATAACTATAACACACAACATAGTATAACCTATATTGTTTTGCAGTTTGAAGTGGCCAATTGTTTCTAAAATATGAATAAGTAAATTTTGTATGAAATAAAGCAATGTATGAATGATTTGAACCTGGCTCTTGTATTGGGTCACTTGGTGGTCAGTAAAGAGAAGGTAGTCAAGAAACCATTAAGTCATATACTTAGGGCGGCTTGCACCAAGAGGGATTAAATAAATCTTAGTTTAGGGTTAATCAAGGGTTTGTTGATCTAGGTTTTATTTTAAATCGAGGTGCGTTGCACCACTTAAATTTAAGCATTGCTTAACAAATCGGTGATTAAACCCTTAACCTGTGATTAAATCCTTAAACTGTGATTATTTTATGAATTAAATGTCCTCCATCTTGGATTTGCGATGTAAACAAACATGAATATGCTATTCTCTTGAGCCTAATATCATTAGCGTTACTCTTTTATTCACTTCTAGGAGAATGTGGACAGGCCAATGTTAAGAAGAGCGCCTGCAGCCAAAACAAAACAAAAACAAAAAAATATATATAACGCTCCGTCATACGACGGTGACGCTATAGTGCGGTGCGGTGCGCTGCGGCGCGGCGATGCGCGGCTATCTATGGAAGCAAGAAAAGACACCAGTTTTGATCACATTCACATTTGAGTCAGTTATGAAGCGATTTCGAAAATTAAAACGTCTCCATGTTGCTTGGGAAGTCCACAAGCTTCCATGACAAATGTCTGTATTATGTCCCTGTAAATATTTAAAATAGCCGATGTACAGTACTACAAGGATGTATTGAAGACAACAATATGATGAGATGTTTGTTTTCAGCTGTGAAACGCTGTCCGCAGTTTACAGTTGCTTGTTGTGAGGCTTCCCTCACAGGAGGGGGACCCCCATTCATGTCAATGGCATGTTTGCATTTAAACCACCTCTGCAGCAAGTTTAAAATTAATCCCTTATTGCTGTTTAAATCAAAGTTTAAAGTAGTGGTGCAACAGGATTAACAGTAATCCAGGTTTACAGTGAAAATTCAAACCAAGATTAAAAGGATGGTTTAAAACTAAACCTGATTAATGAAAACTAGGTTTAAGGTTTGGTGCAAGCTGATTAAAAGATAAACCTTGATTTAAACCAGTTTAAGGCTTAACCCTTAAGTGCTGTTCGGGTCATTTTGACCCGTTTTACATTTTCATTTGGAAAAAAAAGGTAGAAGTTAAAAATGTTTCCTCCTGAAACTCACTGGCCTTAAAGATTCTTCTGAGATGAACATGTAAAAAAAATATTTTTGCACTACACCCATGCTACACCCCCCTCATATTTTTTGAACCTTAAGTGCTGTTCGGGTCATTTTGACCCGGAAGCACAGAAATACACAGTATTATGCCAAAACACAGACACACAGTCACCCCCACTTCTAACACCCCCCTTCCGAAGCCCCATTCCGAACCCTCCCCCCTTCCTATAAGCATGAGCAATATTGCCCAGTATTAAATGAAGTAGTTTTTTTTACATGGATTTCAGCTAAATCAGTAAAAACGCCTAGCTCTTTCAGTGTTTAATGTGATATAGCAAAGCAGAAATGCAAACATTTACCAAATATATCATATGAATTGTTTGGTATTGAGTCAAAGTCAATGTATCATGATGATTTGTTAAGTTAAAATTTATATTAGTGTTGTTTTTTTTAAACCAAATATCCACCGGGTCAAAATGACCCGAACAGAACGAAGGTGTAGTGAATCTGAACAGAACTTAAGGGTTAAACCGTGTTAGTGCAAGCCGCCCTTAAAGTTTAAAGTGCTTTATTAGCAACGAAGTTTAAACATTTTTTACTTTAGGCTGAATAGGCTTCACTAGCCTGAACCTGAGCATAGCCTAGTTTAAAGTGCTTTATTAGCAGACATACTCTGCAGTTCGCTTTATAAACATCTTCACTGACGCTGTCAAGCCACGGGTTTGTTTCTTCCCACTCGCGTCTGTACCTTTGTAGGCGTCTGTCCTTTTTTTGAGGCGGTGGAGTATTGTCTTCAGACGACATTTTTAAAGCGTGCGGTGTGCATCTGCCTGGTGGAAGGAGGAAGTTCAGTGATCACTGACTGTAACTAGGCAACAGTGATTGACAGCGACATGCAGTGCATACGCAGACAGGGGCCGGGCTAGCGGAGAGGAGAGGAGAGGAGAGGAGAGGAGACAGTAGGCAGAGCGTAGAGCGCACCACAGCCGCAGCGACTGCGAGCCGCCTCACAGACGGTCCTTCGTGCCTCTCCCTCCTTTTGCTGTCTTTTCCTGTGTTTTATTTCATTCATTATTGTTAAATTCTGTGTTGAGGTTTGTGTGACAGACCTTTATGGGGCATTTGGTTAAATACGGAACAAACCGCGTTCCGTATTGATTCAATACGGAACGCATCTTTTAATTGTCCAATAAGGAACGATTCCGTATTATACGGAACGGGTGGCAACCCTACTTGTAGATCAGCTAGGCAAAGAGATTTGGTATAGAGGGAAAAAAAGGAGAGGACAAAGACTTGACCAAGAACACACACGCGCGAGCGCACACACACACACACACACACACACACACACACACACACACACACACACACACACACACACACACACACACACACACACACACACACACACACACACACACACAGAGAGAGAGAAAGTGGACAGACAGATAGACATAATTAGAGACTGTATAGATTACTGTCATTATTAGTTCACTGTTTGTTACCTGAACAGATCACCTCCAGTCTGTTTCTTGAAGAAGCAAACTGCATTTTTGCACACTCCCTGAGTGAAGACTCAGAACCAACACAGGAAGATACAATCCCCCATACAAGTTGATTTGTAGACCCAGGACTCCTTACAGTAGAAACAGCAGAGCCACAGTCCAGCTGTCTACACACTACAGATGATGACTTCAGGTTCCAGAGAGGCCGCGGCTCATCCACTGGTCTCCACTCTCCCTGGTGTTGAATCTCCAGTCTACCAGTACACTTACTGGATCCTCCCACCAACCTGACATTATCAGGCTCTGTACGGACAAGGGAGTAAGCAGTAAGAAGGTAATATTACTTTTATTATAAAATACGTATCCAAAACAAAAGTTATCTTTCACCTTTTCATCTCAGGCAGTGTCAGTGTCATCTGAATCACTTCTGAAAATGTACTTTTATGTTAAAGGAGTAGTTCACTCCCAAAATGACTTTTTTCTATTGATTATTCACCCCATAGAGACTTGATTTCAATAATGAAAGTACATTTACCCCCATTGATTCCGGATGGTGACCCGAATGCATTTGGGTTCCCATCCGGAATCAATGGGAGTACATTTATTTTAATGAAATTATTGTCTTAGGAATGCGACCTCAAGTCTCCATGGTGTGAGTAATCAATAGAAAAAAAGTCATTTTGGGGCTGAACTCCTCCTTCTTATTTTTATTTTTAATAGTAATAGTCCAAGGAACCGTCACCTTATCGTGGTGGAGAGGTTTGTGTGCCCCAGTGAACCCAAGAGCTGTGCTGTCTGGAGCCTAGTGCTCCTGGAAGGGTCTCCCATGGCAGAGTGGTCTCGGGGGAGGGTATCACATTGCTCAGCCTCCCCGGGAAAGTTTACGCCAAGGTACTGGAAAGGAGGGTCCGACCGATAGTCATACCTCAGATACAAGAGAAACCATCCTGGGCGTGGAACAACTGACTAGATTTTCACTCTGACAGGGATCCTGGAGAAGGCCTGGGAGTATGACTATCAGGTCTACATGTGTTTTGTAGATTTGGAGAAGGAATATGACCGGGAACCCTGTGAGGTTCTGTGGGAGGTGTTGCGGGAATATGGAGTGAGGGGGTCCTTGTTGAGGGCCGGAATGAGGATCAGCATCTCTAAATCTGAGGCCATGGTTCTCAGCAGGAAACCGATGGATTGTGCAGTCCAAGTAGGGAATGAGGCTTTACTCCAGGTGAAGGAGTTTAAGTATCTCGGGGTCTTGTTCACGAATGAGAGAAAGGGGAAGATGGAGAAGGAGATCAACTGGAGAATTGGAGCAGCAGGAGCGGTTTTGCAGGTTGTGAAGAAAAAAGAGTTGAGCCGGAAGGCAAAGCTCTCTTCGGAGAAAGCTTAGAGAAAAAGCATGGTGGGTGTTCTTACTCTGGGATCTACCAGGGCATCCTCACTGTTTTGACTCTATATACATTGGGCCAGATTCACCAACCTACTTACGAACGTACTTACGAAGAAATTTGTTCTTAGACCCTTTTAAGAGGATTTGGCATACACCAATGTTTTCTTAGCTGTGATTTGTTCTTATGTTAAGAAAAAATCAACGCACACTGTAGAGCACTCTTAGGGTGGCCTTTTAGTTCTTAAGTGTGACATGCTGTGCTAAAATAATTAATTCTTTAAGTTTCTTCAATTCTAAAGTTGTATAATAATATGATTTAAATCACCAAAATATTTGTATCATATCTTTAGAGCAGTGGTTCTCAAAGTGTGGTTTGGGGAACCCCAGGGATCCTTTAGGAAGTTCCAGGGGGTCCACTGTAAAACGAGGAAGAGTTTTACCATTTTAACCCTATTTTAAACTTTGTTTGAAAATAGCCGATCTACAAGCTCACAACACATTACCATTACAGCCCATTTTGAGCTTGTAGATCGGATATTCTTTAAACACTATGATACATCTTGAAAAATCTTCCCAGGCAGAAAATATTTTCAGGTGGGGGTCTGCAGAATCCATGTCAATGTGGTGGTCCTTGACATGAAAATGTTTAGAACCACTACTTTAGACCCAATCCAAAATTATCCAAACACAGGTGTGACTGCAGAGAGTGTCATGAAGTCGTGCCTTATATGGGGATTTGTGGGTGGCTCCCTATGGTAATAGGGATGCAAATTAGGATATGTGGGGCGTCTACCTATGATAATTAGTATTAGCTGGCACACCCCTTCAAGTTACGATGATTGGCATTCATCATGAGAAGAACATAGTTAAGAACAAGTTTGCCTTCCTAAGAAAGTTTCATGAATCGGACTCAACTTAACTTAGGAATTCACTTAGGAAGAAATTTAAGAACAGGTTAAGAAGAAAGTTAAGAACTTATTGGTGAATGAGGCCCAATGTTTGTAAAACTATAGTGTAGCGCCTGTTTTACGATAAGACAAGCAAAGTGACTCGCTGTGGGAGAGCGCCCTCTGGCATGAACACAGAGGCATTACTTTTATACAATTCCAGACAATCTCGGATTGGCTGGAGTCGAACGCTCAACTGACCAGTTGGACGTCCCGGCCTCCGTCTATACTCCTATGTCATTTCAAGACACAAAACACAAATTCTTCTCATATGTATACAAGAAGGGTGTTTCAGCAAGTCACTTCGCTAGTCTTAAAACCGGGGTTACGCTAGTAACCTCGGTGACTCGCTATGGGAAGATGTGATAAACTGTATGCAAGTCCATATCCAACCCTAGGGATCTGTCCCCGCCCGGAGGCTACATTGAGGATCACGTGCACTACAGGGGCCGCCGTCACGTCCAGACTGTAGAACCTGCATGGCGAAGGTCATAGGCGATTCTAGCCTCTTCTATCAAGGGTTGCAAGACCGACTGGGTCCATCATGCACGAGCGCTAGCGCGTGCGAAGATTTCAGGGATTTGTACGGTTTATCCTGTTGTTTTAACGGTTTCTTTTTTACCTAATTGTAAACACAATACAAACAAAAACTGGTGCTTTTTCTAGACACCATGAGCATAATTATGTCTATATGATTTATTTACTTATTTTGCAACAACTTGTGTGTAAAATACATTTACTTACTTGAGTAGGCCTACTGACTGCACTTGTAAGTATTTGTACTTTACTTGAGTATACGTCCAATTTAGTACTTTACAAGGCCTACTATCTATTCCATTACATCTCGGATCCAAATATTGTATTTTTCCTCTAGTTATCTTAGAAATTTGGTTACTTTGCAGATATACATTATAATATTACAAAACATACATAAACCATACTTTTACTTAAGTAGAAAATTCGGTAGAGTTGGGTAGAGTTGGCTTGGGTAGAGAGAGAGAGAGAGAGAGAGAGAGAGAGAGAGAGAGAGAGAGAGAGAGGGAGGGCTTTTCAACACCAGGGCTGTGTCCGAAATGCGGAACACGTTCCCTACTCCCTAACCCTAAATGAGGGATCCAGATGTAGTGTACTACAGTAGTGAACAAATCAGCGCATTTCGGACACTACTCCGTCGCCATCTGGTTGCGTCATCGCTGTCGCACAGTTAAAACGCTCTAGCGCTGGCTTTTGGAGCAATAAATAATAGCCGATCTACAAGCTCTCAACAGGGGGCGAAGCGACGCGTTGGGAGCTTGTACATCAACTCCCCAATGCTTGTGTTGTGGATTGTAAATAACATACCAACATGTTGCGGTGTTATTATGAGAAATAGGCTAAATATAATTATGTTTTTATTCATCACAATTCAATAAAATAATGTTAAAAAATATATAGGCCTATATATTTTTTTTTAATTGTATTCATTCATTGGTGAATCAATGAAATGTTTATGCCACATTCATTTGTCTCACATGCAGGTATACACCCATGTTTGTGATAAAATAGGTTATTCTTGCTAATTTAAATAACATTATTTTATCATGATTATTATCAGCTGTGGAAGGTTGGGAAGAAAAGATCGAAAAACAAAAGCCTCCAGCGTCTATTCTCGTATATTCTCTTCATAAACAACTCAACTTTAGAGCTGTTTTCATCATTAAATGATGAAAAACAAATTTTGTTCTGGTGACAATGCTGTGGACATTTGTACGAGTTGTTTTCTTTAGCCGGTGGTTCTGCTACGGACGGCTCTGTTGCGTTTGCTCAGCAACAGGTGGCTACTCCTCCTGCCCAGAGACGCAGAGACGAGCCTGCAGTGTGCGTGTGCGCGTGCACACTGCATGTGCGTGCTCAAAGCACGAGACAGCATGTGCATTGTGGGGCGGCAGGGCTTGAATAGCGCTTGAATAGTGACCATCGAATGCTCACTACAAATCCAAATGCATTGTGGGATACTTCAGTACACTATATTAGGGTACAAAAATGCTCACTATACATTCGGACACTAGTTCAAAATGGCGGAGCCCCCTTTTAGTACACTACATTAGAGAATAGGGTGGATTTCGGACGCAGCCCATGGCTAAATAACAGACACTTTTTTGCTCTGTGGAAATTCGCCCTGGTGGCCAGGGGGTGCAAGTGCACCCTTGGCACCCCTATAAAATCGCCTATGGCGAAGGTCAAGGGTGAAGCCCAACTCGCCGCTCTAAGGACATCTTGGATAGAGACTCCTCTCTTAAGGCCCCAAGATGCAGCCATCCCTCTAGTAGAGTGTGCCCACAGGCCTGCTGGGGGCTCCACCCCATTACTGGAGTAGGCTAACTGTATTGTCTCCACTAACCAGTGGGAAAGTCTTGTTTTCATGGGCTAAACACATCCACGGAGCCCATGCCAAAAACATTTCTCAAAGACATTTCAACGCATAGATGAAATGGGGAAGAAACGAACAGCCGATCACTGGACTGACTGTGTGCCAACACGTCTGCTCCCATGGTTGCCTTGAGGCGAGTTACACTTGCAAATATCTCTTACCCAGGGGGCAAAGGAAGGTGTGCTGCATTTGCCCCGACATAAAAAGTTGTCCACCAGAAATATTATCTATGACCCAGTAGGATCACAACCTATATGGACAACCCGGTCAATTTGTACAACAAAGTCCAATATGGCCGCCTCAATATTAGCCCCTATTAGTGAGACAGCCGCTGACCTGTGCGTCCACGTCTGAAGACGCGTCTTATGACCCGTCTGATGCCGCGTCCGTGCTTAAATAGCGGTCAAGACGCAGCTTTGCGTCCAGGACGGAGCTCCCGCGGCTCAAGACGCGATTCTCGGTTTCAATCACGTCTTTGCGTCTTCTAGACGCGAAACCGCGGCTCAAGACGCGATTCTCGGTTTCAATCACGTCTTTTAACCTCAAAGACGCGGCTTGGACACTACAATCGCGTCTTTGATCCCAAAGACGAGGCTTGGAATCGCGTCTGGCTGGAACTCGGTGTGGCCGCAAAGGAGACATGTAACCCGCAAAGTCTGCTGTGTGCTGTCCTTGTATCTATTAGATACATTTTACTATTATTTATTGTCAATGGAACATGCTATATTCTACCATATTGTCGGCATTATAGTGTGTCATAACGTTTTTAGTGCGAAAATATATCTTTTCGTTTCTTTTTTTTTTTAGCATTTAAAAAAAAAAGGCAGGTTATATCTGCCTGGATTCATGGCACAGAGCAGAACGTTTAGCTCAGTCGCTAGAGCGGCCGCCCCGTTGACCGGAGGTTGCCGGTTCGATCCCCGCCTCAGTCACTCTTTATTTCTAAGCACTGTGAAACACGTTTTCTTGCGGCTCCAGACGCGAATCTCGTTTCAATCACGTCTTTGAGCCAAAAGACAGGGCTTGGACCGCGTCTTTGAGCCCAAAGACGGGGCTTGGACACTACAATCGCGTCTTTGGGGGCTTGGACCGCGTCTTTGAGCCCAAAGACGGGGCTTGGACACTACAATCGCGTCTTTGATCCCAAAGACGTGGCTTGGAGGCTACCGCGTCTGGCTGGAACTCGGAGCGGAGTCAAGTTCATTGAAAATAACGGGGCCGTATGTTTTGACGCGGCGCCTCCGTGCGGCCGATGTGTCTAGTGTGTGTTCCCCTTCAGACGTCTGCTGTCTGCTCTCCGTGAAAAAAAAAAAAAAAAAGGGTGTCTATTGTATGTATTTTTTGATGGAGAATTCAAATATTACCTTCTTTTTTGCATAGGACAACTCTAACCTGCATCAATTGGTATTTTATAATTGCCAATTGTACCCTATCCATCTAAAAAACAAATTGGATGTCTATTGTAGGTATTTTTTGATGGAGAATTCAAATATGACCTTCTTTTTTGCATAGGACAACTCTAACCTGCATCAATTGGTATTTTATAATTGTCAATTGTACCCTATCCATCTAAAAAAACAAATTGGATCTCTATTGTATGTATTTTTTGATGGAAAATTCAAATATTACCTTCTTTTTTAGATAGGACAACTCTAACCTGCATCAATTGGTATTTTATAATTGCCAATAGTACCCTATCAATCTAAAAAAAACAAATTGGATCTCTATTGTATGTATTTTTTGATGGAAAATTTAAATATTACCTTCTTTTTTTAGATAGGACAACTCTAACCTGCATCAATTGGTGCATCAACCTTCTATCTATCTATCTATCTATCTATCTATCTATCTATCTATCTATCTATCTATCTATCTATTTATACTTCACCTTTAGTCAAGAAGAGAGTTCAGCCTCAGGAACTTGCACACCTGGAACTGTGTCATGACTGTGTCATGGAGCTAAGCAGAACTATGTTAAATACTCACAATGAGTCTGATGGACCAATCAGAGTGGTGGTGGGGGGAGGGATCAACAATAGACAGAAACTGGATAATGCTTTGTTAACTGTCCCACCTAAGTCCCTGCTAGTCTGAACAAATCACCTTCCCTCTCATAACACTACTACTACTACTACTACTACTACTACTACTACTACTACTACTACATTTATATAAAGCTGCTCTTGCATTTGAATTCAAGTCTGACACAAGTTAAGGTTAACTTAGGTAGTAGTTCATTTTGCTGGCTTTTGTGTGTGAGTGTGTAGGCCCACAAATTATTATAATTGTCTGTCATTAAGTGACTCAAAGGGAGACGTCTAATGGGTGTTTATTATTTTAATATTAACTGTGGGAAGATTATATATATTTTATTTTGCACTTACAGTGTTGTGATATTATTCCTGAAGGAAGAGGGGTATTTTCACAGCCCAGGCTTTGAACCTAAATGCTGTTTACATGCTCTATAAATATTTATTTCTATATAAAACTCAGTTGTGTGGAGTTATTGTGTGCCTTTTCTTGTAGCTAAAGAGTCCATTTGTTCACTAGACATTAAGTCAAGGTTACTATTTTGAGTTGAAGCCAAGTGTTTTATTACTTTGTGGTTTAACATTATTTAAAAGGCAAATTCATTGTTATGGTTACTTTAGAAGACTGCTTTTGCATTCATGAGTTAAAAAGAGAGCCAAGCTAATTCAAAGAGTTAAGTTAAAGGAACACAAAACGTGACTTAACTCACAGCTGCCATTGGACAGACAGTTATAACATACTCTTATCTTTCACAGAACAGACAATTATCATTTATTTTATCTATTTGAGACATGTAGCTGCTCTAGGGGAAATAGAGCATTAATTTGGGATCAGCCTATTCAATTGATAATGACCAATGGGTGCCAGTTTCTAAGTAGTTAAGCATATTACCATAACAATATATGTGGCCTAGACATGGATATTGCCCACTCAACTCGTAATCTACAGAAATGTCCACCACATCACACAGTATAAAACCTAGTAGAGAAATCTGCCTTCTCCTGTATTGTATTAGTGACATTCATTAATAAATAGTAAAATAACAGGACAGAGCAGAACAGGCCTCTGCTGTGTCTTTATTATGGGTGCATTCCAATGCAAATGGATACTCTGGAACAATCTGAAACAATGTATCTTTCCTGTGGCTGTTATAATGAACACAAACAGATCAGAACGTAATTTAACATTAACCAGTTACATTTATCATACAACAATGTAAGGGATGGATTCCGTTCTATTGTGTGAGTTACTTAAATGCTGATCAATATGTGAATCTGGCTCTTATCAGGTGGGTGTTTTCTCTCCCTGTCCTGTGCTGTCCTCAGTTAAACCAAGACAGTGCTGTTGTCACCAATGTGGAAAAAGCTTCAGCTCAATTTATTATCTCAAAGTAGACCAGAAAATACACACAGGAGAGAAGCCATTCAGCTGTGAACAATGTGGGAAGTATTTTGCTAAAAGATCACAAGCGTTCACATACTGGAGAGAAACCTTATTGTTGTGACCAGTGTGGGAAAAGATTTGTTCAAAAGGGGATTTTAAAAGAACACCAGAGAATTCACACTAGAGAGAAGCCCTATTGCTGTGACCAGTGTGGGAAAAGCTTTATTCGATTGTCTTATCTCAAAATACATGAACGAATTCACACAGGAGAGAAACCATACGGCTGTGTCCAATGTGGTGAAAAGATAGTCCGAAAGTGCACCAGAGATTTCACACCGAAGATGATGCATATCACTGAACATTTTCGCACACTGGACACAGCAGTATATGGCTTCTCACCAGTGTGGATTTTCAGGTGTCTTTTCAGAGCCGTCTTCAGAGTGAACCTTTTCCCACATTGGTGACAGCAGTAAGGTCTCTCTCCAGTGTGAATCTTCTTGTGTTGTACGAGGCTAGATTTTACAGTGAAACGTTTGCCACAGTGTTCACAGCAGTAAGGCTTTTCTTCGGTGTGAAATCTCTGGTGCACTTTCGGAGCAGCCATTAAACTGAACTTTTCCCCACATTGGACACAGCCGTATGGTTTCTCTCCTGTGTGTATTTTCTGGTCTACTTTGAGATAATAAATTGAGCTGAAGCTTTTTCCACATTGGTGACAACAGCACTGTCTTGGTTTAACTGAGGACAGCACAGGACAGGGAGAGAAAACACCCACCTGATAAGAGCCAGATTCACATATTGATCAGCATTTAAGTAACTCACACAATAGAAAGGAATCCATCCCTTACATTGTTGTATGATAAATGTAACTGGTTAATGTTAAATTACGTTCTGATCTGTTTGTGTTCATTATAACAGCCACAGGAAAGATACATTGTTTCAGATTGTTCCAGAGTATCCATTTGCATTGGAATGCACCCATAATAAAGACACAGCAGAGGCCTGTTCTGCTCTGTCCTGTTATTTTACTATTTATTAATGAATGTCACTAATACAATACAGGAGAAGGCAGATTTCTCTACTAGGTTTTATACTGTGTGATGTGGTGGACATTTCTGTAGATTACGAGTTGAGTGGGCAATATCCATGTCTAGGCCACATATATTGTTATGGTAATATGCTTAACTACTTAGAAACTGGCACCCATTGGTCATTATCAATTGAATAGGCTGATCCCAAATTAATGCTCTATTTCCCCTAGAGCAGCTACATGTCTCAAATAGATAAAATAAATGATAATTGTCTGTTCTGTGAAAGATAAGAGTATGTTATAACTGTCTGTCCAATGGCAGCTGTGAGTTAAGTCACGTTTTGTGTTCCTTTAACTTAACTCTTTGAATTAGCTTGGCTCTCTTTTTAACTCATGAATGCAAAAGCAGTCTTCTAAAGTAACCATAACAATGAATTTGCCTTTTAAATAATGTTAAACCACAAAGTAATAAAACACTTGGCTTCAACTCAAAATAATAACCTTGACTTAATGTCTAGTGAACAAATGGACTCTTTAGCTACAAGAAAAGGCACACAATAACTCCACACAACTGAGTTTTATATAGAAATAAATATTTATAGAGCATGTAAACAGCATTTAGGTTCAAAGCCTGGGCTGTGAAAATACCCCTCTTCCTTCAGGAATAATATCACAACACTGTAAGTGCAAAATAAAATATATATAATCTTCCCACAGTTAATATTAAAATAATAAACACCCATTAGACGTCTCCCTTTGAGTCACTTAATGACAGACAATTATAATAATTTGTGGGCCTACACACTCACACACAAAAGCCAGCAAAATGAACTACTACCTAAGTTAACCTTAACTTGTGTCAGACTTGAATTCAAATGCAAGAGCAGCTTTATATAAATGTAGTAGTAGTAGTAGTAGTAGTAGTAGTAGTAGTAGTAGTAGTGTTATGAGAGGGAAGGTGATTTGTTCAGACTAGCAGGGACTTAGGTGGGACAGTTAACAAAGCATTATCCAGTTTCTGTCTATTGTTGATCCCTCCCCCCACCACCACTCTGATTGGTCCATCAGACTCATTGTGAGTATTTAACATAGTTCTGCTTAGCTCCATGACACAGTCATGACACAGTTCCAGGTGTGCAAGTTCCTGAGGCTGAACTCTCTTCTTGACTAAAGGTGAAGTATAAATAGATAGATAGATAGATAGATAGATAGATAGATAGATAGATAGAAGGTTGATGCACCAATTGATGCAGGTTAGAGTTGTCCTATCTAAAAAAAGAAGGTAATATTTTAATTTTCCATCAAAAAATACATACAATAGAGATCCAATTTGTTTTTTTTAGATTGATAGGGTACTATTGGCAATTATAAAATACCAATTGATGCAGGTTAGAGTTGTCCTATCTAAAAAAGAAGGTAATATTTGAATTTTCCATCAAAAAATACATACAATAGAGATCCAATTTGGTTTTTTTAGATGGATAGGGTACAATTGACAATTATAAAATACCAATTGATGCAGGTTAGAGTTGTCCTATGCAAAAAAGAAGGTCATATTTGAATTCTCCATCAAAAAATACCTACAATAGACATCCAATTTGTTTTTTAGATGGATAGGGTACAATTGGCAATTATAAAATACCAATTGATGCAGGTTAGAGTTGTCCTATGCAAAAAAGAAGGTAATATTTGAATTCTCCATCAAAAAATACATACAATAGACACCCTTTTTTTTTTTTTTTTTCACGGAGAGCAGACAGCAGACGTCTGAAGGGGAGCACACACTAGACACATCGGCCGCACGGAGGCGCCGCGTCAAAACATACGGCCCCGTTATTTTCAATGAACTTGACTCCGCTCCGAGTTCCAGCCAGACGCGGTAGCCTCCAAGCCACGTCTTTGGGATCAAAGACGCGATTGTAGTGTCCAAGCCCCGTCTTTGGGCTCAAAGACGCGGTCCAAGCCCCCAAAGACGCGATTGTAGTGTCCAAGCCCCGTCTTTGGGCTCAAAGACGCGGTCCAAGCCCTGTCTTTTGGCTCAAAGACGTGATTGAAACGAGATTCGCGTCTGGAGCCGCAAGAAAACGTGTTTCACAGTGCTTAGAAATAAAGAGTGACTGAGGCGGGGATCGAACCGGCAACCTCCGGTCAACGGGGCGGCCGCTCTAGCGACTGAGCTAAACGTTCTGCTCTGTGCCATGAATCCAGGCAGATATAACCTGCCTTTTTTTTTTAAATGCTAAAAAAAAAAGAAACGAAAAGATATATTTTCGCACTAAAAACGTTATGACACACTATAATGCCGACAATATGGTAGAATATAGCATGTTCCATTGACAATAAATAATAGTAAAATGTATCTAATAGATACAAGGACAGCACACAGCAGACTTTGCGGGTTACATGTCTCCTTTGCGGCCACACCGAGTTCCAGCCAGACGCGATTCCAAGCCTCGTCTTTGGGATCAAAGACGCGATTGTAGTGTCCAAGCCGCGTCTTTGAGGTTAAAAGACGTGATTGAAACCGAGAATCGCGTCTTGAGCCGCGGTTTCGCGTCTAGAAGACGCAAAGACGTGATTGAAACCGAGAATCGCGTCTTGAGCCGCGGGAGCTCCGTCCTGGACGCAAAGCTGCGTCTTGACCGCTATTTAAGCACGGACGCGGCATCAGACGGGTCATAAGACGCGTCTTCAGACGTGGACGCAGTCTTCCACGGTTCTTGCTGAGTTTTAATGGGGGGTGAATAGGGCAAAATTTTAAACTGAGGGATATTTCCACGAAACTTCACAGGTTGATCAATGGTATACATATGAACATTTTTTGTATTGCAAGTTTCCATGAAATCCAATATGGCCACCACAATATGGCCGCCATAATGTAAGGACCCAGAAAATAGGTTTTGCCTCTAACTTCTGAACCAGATGAGCTAGAAACGCAAACTTGGTGTCTATTTCATGGTGTCTGACCATGGGAGACTCAATGGAATAGCTAATTTTATTATTGGGTGTGTCTGGACCTTTATTGTGCATATTTGCAAGATGGTGGACTCCCAAAATAGAGCTTTAACATAATTTCTACCATGATTGTTGACTGCTTTTGCAAATACAAGCAATATGAATCCATTTGCTAAGATTTATGGCACAGAAGGGACTATTCTACTGTATGTAGTTGTAGCAATGACTTCATATAAAATCAGAGACCAAAACAATGTATCTTAGAAATTGTTTTTTTATTTAAAAAAAAAAGAAAAACAGAGAGAGATTATCTCAATGAAATGAATGCAACTGCCTTTTTGGGTCTTTCACACATAGACATGCACATGCTTTCCAACAACTTCAGCTCCAGGGAAATTATAATGAACACATGATTAAAACAGGCTGCATTATAATGCAAATAATTGCTAGTCACTATCACTGTCATGTGTACCTATCCTGCTGCATCTTGTCTCCAGTCCTTGGCAACGACACCCCAAGTAGCATGCAATTCCCTTCTTCGCACATGAAGTTCAATCACCCGAGAGAGACTTAGAGTAGAACCGCTGCTCCTTCACTTGGAAAGGAGTCAGCTTAGGTGGTTCGGGCATCTAGTACGGATGCCCCCCGAGCGCCTTCCTAGGAAGGTCCTCGATGCACGTCCCACTGGGAGGAGACCCCGTGGCAGACCTAAGACCAGATGGAAGGATTATATCTCCAGACTGGCCTGGGAACGCCTCGGTATACTCCCAGAGGGAGTGGAGGAAGTTGCGCAGGATAAGGAAATCTGGAAGTCTCAGTTGGAACTGTTACCCCCGCGACCCGATTCCGGATAAGCGGTTGAAGATGGATGGATGGATGGATGGCACATGAACAGTTTTTCTGGCAGCCTTTGATACAGCTACATGATATTGCCTTGTCCATTGATATAGGCCAGGCTGGCTCTGTAGATGTACAGGGGACTGCCTTCCCATCACTGAGAGACCATCCATATTCAGTGAAGCAAGGGATGTCTGGCTTCGCGATGTGTGCAGTTTTATCTATTATGGCTGCAAGAGCAGCTCTTTTCAGGTGCAGGCCAAAGGCATTTTCTGTAGGTGGCAGCAGCTTCAACAGGGTTGATCGGTTATTTAGGAACTTGTACACTCTCAGCTTTGCCAGGTCAAAGTCCTCCGAATGCTCAGCTTTTGATGCATATACAGCTATTGTGAGGTCTCTAGCCTGATTCTTGACATCCTCTGAGAGGGAATAAGAGGAATTTTCACCAAACTCCTGAAGTGCAGGGAGATCTAGACCCATGCTGGTCTTGAACCATGCCTTCTTTCCAGTGAAAAAGGGATAGCTGGTGGTATCTCTGCCACTCAGGCTGTGAATAAAGGGCAGGGCACGACACTGTGCGAGTCCAAGGGCTGAGACCATGTGATGGATAGGAAGATATGCATCCTGCTCTGTTCTCACCCACAGCTCTGGAAGGTCTAGGAGGTGGGTGGCAGCATGATATAGATGCCTATATCATGCTGCCGCCATGGGAAGGCAGTCCCCTGTCCATCTACAGAGCCAGCCTGGCCTATATCAATGGACAAGGCAATATCATGTAGCTGTATCAAAGGCTGCCAGAAAAACTGTTCATGTGCGAAGAAGGGAATTGCATGCTACTTGGGGTGTCGTTGCCAAGGACTGGAGACAAGATGCAGCAGGATAGGTACACATGACAGTGATAGTGACTAGCAATTATTTGCATTATAATGCAGCCTGTTTTAATCATGTGTTCATTATAATTTCCCTGAAGCTGAAGTTGTTGGAAAGCATGTGCATGTATATGTGTGAAAGACCCAAAAAGGCAGTTGCATTCATTTCATTGAGATAATCTCTCTTTTTTTATTTTTTTAATAAAAAAATAATTTCTAAGATACATTGTTTTGGTCTCTGATTTTATCTGAAGTCATTGCTACAACTACATACAGTAGAATCGGACAGGAAATATAATATCTCGTTTACAGCCATTTTGACAACATGCAAACTCAAGAATAGTCCCTTCTGTGCCATAAATCTTAGCAAATGGATTCATATTGCTTGTATTTGCAAAAGCAGTCAACAATCATGGTAGAAATTATGTTAAAGCTCTATTTTGGGAATCCACCATCTTGCAAATATGCACAATAAAGGTCCAAACACACCCAATAATAAAATTAGCTATTCCATTGAGTCTCCCATGGTCAGACACCATGAAATAGACACCAAGTTTGCGTTTCTAGCTCATCTGGTTCAGAAGTTAGAGGCAAAACCTATTTTCTGGGTCCTTACATTATGGCGGCCATATTGTGGCGGCCATATTGGATTTCATGGAAACTTGCAATACAAAAAATGTTCATATGTATACCATTGATCAACCTGTGAAGTTTCGTGGAAATATCCCTCAGTTTAAAATGTTGCCCTATTCACCCCCCATTAAAACTAATAGGGGCTAATATTGAGGCGGCCATATTGGACTTTGTTGTACAAATTGACCGGGTTGTCCATATAGGTTGTGATCCTACTGGGTCATAGATAATATTTCTGGTGGACAACTTTTTATGTCGGGGCAAATGCAGGTTTCCTAAAAAAAGGCTGGTTTGCCCCCTGGGTATCTGTATCTGTCAGTCCTGTCCCTATTCGAGCTGTCCTTGTCCCTTTTATGCCCATATATGGAGAATGACCATTGGACATATTGTGTTAGTCTCATGTGGTCTGTGATGTCAGACATCTATGACATCAGTCATCTCCATATTTCAATGGAGATAATTACGAATACATATATTTTATATAAATTAAACTAATAACGTATCTTTTTTTCCGATGAAGTCAGCTTGAGTGACCCCTCACCCCGATCTCCGCTCCATAACCGCTGGACTGAGTGAAGTACCTAGTACCCAGTCTGCATTTTACCACTTTGGTCGCACTCACCTTTGGCGGCTTGGTGGGCAACCCGGGGAGTTTACATGACACAAATAAGTAGATTTGCGAAGATTTGCGAGAATTAGGAGTTGCACCGGTCTGACGTTCAGACCCCCGCCAATGACCGATTCATTTGAAATTACCTCATTAGTAGGCCTAGAGGAATGATGCCATGAGGATGATGCCATAACACGACGGGAGCACATCAAGCTCCGGTTGCAGAGCGATAGGTAGTGGTGTATCAAGCCCAATACCTGCGTGTGGCTACAGATGTTGCAGCTAACTTAGTTTGCCATTGTGGTTTGCTATAAACGTGCAGTTTAATTGCAGTGTTGTCTAAGTGTACAATCTGGCCAGGGTTATGAGGCCCGTCCTTGGTGAGACTATTTCAGCTATATGACCGAAATAAGATGGACTGAGATATAGCATTTGTGCCAAATTGCAATAGAAGCACATTGGAACTGACAAGAGACCGCCCCAGACACAGGAGACCGGCGGGACCTCTGCTGGTCAAATGAGTCAAGTGAGTGTTCGACTCCAGCCAATCTGATATTGACCGGAAGTGTCTAAAGGTAATGCTTATGTGTTCACTCCAGAGGGTGCTCTCCCATACATAAAACTACTGTACAAATAATAACACTATTATTGCAACCGTAGGTCACATCTTGTCCGTACGTCCCTGAGTGACTGAGTAAGTAATGCCTCAATGTCTATAGCTGCTGACCTGTTGCGACATCACATTGTGACATCACATGCCTCCCTTGTATGCCCATTCTATGCCCATATATGGAGATCCCCGATCTCCATAATGTCTATAGCTGACCTATGACATCACATTGTGACATCACATTCCGTCCTTGTCCCCTATATGCCCATACTGTATATTGAGATCCCTGATGTCATCAATATTAACCCCATAGGAATGCCCATATATGGACATATTGTGTGAGTCTCATCATCTGGTCTATAACGTAAGACATCTATGATGTCAGCCGTCAGTCATATCCATATTTGGGAAAATATTCTGTCCAACTTAAACAACCAACCGCAACTCGAATCACACTTGCAAAATAATTCCATCTTGCGCGACCTTGCCCTTTTCGCCCTTAGGCGTCTTACTGGTTACAATAATTACCTGAGCAGGTGAGTCCAACAGTCTTGTCAGGTGAGCAGGTGTTTCTAGTAGAGTCGGAGGTTCTACAGTCCAGGAGAACAGACTCGTTGCCTTCACACTGGAACTCTTTGGTCCACATTGAAGCATTCACTTCTCCATAGAGCGCCCCCTGGAGGACTGAAGGAGCCCCACAGCCAAGCTCCCTACAGACCACCTCTGCATCCTGCTGGTCAAAGTCATCTTCACACACTGAGACCCAGGACTGATTAGACTTCACCTCCACTCTGCCTGAACACAAACTGGTCCCATTCACCAACCTCACTGACACTGGAGAGAGAGAGAGAGAGAGAGAGAGAGAGAGAGAGAGAGAAAGAGAGAGAGAGAGAGAGAGTATTTATTTTTTTATGCAAAACTGACATTGATCGTACAGGGGCAATTCAGTTTCAACAAAGAGCATAATTACACACACATGCGCGTGCACACACAGCACACACACACACACACGCACGCACGCACACACACACACACACACACACACACACACACACACACACACACACACACACACACACACACACACACACACGCACGCACGCACACGCACACGCGCACGCACACACACACACACACACACACACACACACAAACACGCACACACACAAAAATGTTATCCACCCTCGGGCTGTTAAGTATGACATCATTTTGTAGGCAGAGGAGAATTTCTGCCCCCAGTTTCCGTGAATCTTTTTACTATTTTTACTATTTACACATTTTTCTTCTCTTTGTTGTTGAAAGGAAAGTGTTAGAATTATACTTTAGTCGTTATTTTTGTCTAGGATCTGTTGAAATAGCGAGGGACAGAAAATGCTCTGGGGGCAGAGTTCTCCTCTGCCTACAAAATGATGTCACGGCTTAAAAGCCCCGTCATAGTAGGCCTACTGACGTCAGTAGCCTATAGACAGTAAAAGATATGGATAGTGGGAACCCATTGGTTTCTATCCCTTGTATGGGTGTCGCCATCATTGTTTTAATGGGTACCAAGGTATGCTATTGGCTGCCAACGGTCACGTGTAACCACAGGGATAATTGGGTAAATGTGTTGAGCCTGTCGAAAATAAAGCACACGAAGAAGAATAATCACAAGCCTTTGATCACAAGCCCCTCTTACATCATACCATGCTTTAACATCAATTATAACATAAATGGGACCATATTTTTACATATTTTGATTGAATAATCCTATTTTGATGGTCTATACATCAAAATATATGTTTTTGAGTATGAAAAATCCAATTCAGAATTTAGAAAATATATAGCATTGGTTATTATGATGATACAATGGGAATTAAATGAAAAAGCTGGCAGATTAAGTCAATATTCCATAAGAATCCTTCACTTTGTGGGGTGCCATGGCATTGGTCCGAAGGTTCATTTGTCCGAAGGTTCATTAGTCCGAATTTGTTAAGAATACCATGCCTTACCCTAACCCTAACCCTAACCCTAACCTCAGTAACCCTTACTAAATTCGGACTAATGAACCTTAGGACTAATGAACCTTTGGACTTATGGGCAGTTCCCCTTGGGCGTACAAGCACCACATTTGGTTTGCCGGAGGAATGGCATCATAACACTTTGCTTGCAAGCAAACAAGTCCAGTCTTGCCTTATCTTCTCAAAGTCTGCATCGTCTATGATAGGTGGGTATTGACTGAGCTTTTTGAAGACAGGACTCACTCCCATGCTTACCATGCAGTTTTCTTGCCTCTGCCACGAAGAGCTGACACAACATCACAGCCAGTGAAGGTGTGAAAGAACAGCCTGGCACTGGATTTCTTTGGGCCAAGATTCACCACCATATCATGAATTGGCAACCACTGACCTTGGCCAAATGCTACCCAAATTATTTCTAAGCTGACATCCTGAAGAGCCGAAAAAGCATTGACTGCCACAACAAGAATATCTGTGTTGCATGCTTTAATCAACACAGACTTCATCTGCTTGCTTGGCTGCATGAGCATTCTGGGGTTAGCTTCTTCGTGGTTGGAATTAAGGCCTTAAGCCTTCAAGGTTGATGGGTTTGTTTGAAAGAGCCTGCTCTCCTTTGGTCACAACTATGACATTTTCAGGACACAGGGTCACTATCTTGTCAGCTAGGAACCCGAAGAGCTCACTCTATATACGGTTAAAGGAAGAGGGCTATCCTTTTACCACCCGAGTGTACAAAAACAAATCAAAGCACATTGAAATATGGGATGCAACTAGGTATATAGATCGCATTTGGGACACTAAAGTATACTACAAACTACAGTGAGTACACCACTACAACAGTTAGTAAACTACAACTACAGCTAGTACAATACAAGCTGGCACCGAACCCCATGCTAAGTGATGTTGGAGGCGTGCTAGTTTTTGCCAACAAACCTAAAGACAATGGTTGGGGCATGGGGGTGTGGGGGGCAAGCCCTGCGTTATCATTGGCTGAATGCAAGACAGAGGAAATGCAAGACAGAGAAAACATGGACACCAACCAATGTAATGGAGGCACACCGTCTCAAGAAGACTTGATCCATGTGAGACACCGGCGAGTGAGCTAAAGCAAGTGAGACGCCATGTCGAGCGTTGCGAAGTCCGCTTGAGCCGACTCAGCGCTGTCCGAGTTATGTCACGATAGGGACAAAATAGGAAATCTCTGTCCCCCCGACTTTCGGCCCCCACTGTTGTGTTTAGGTTGGTTGTTAAACGCCTGGTCGCTACCAGTGTGCCCAAGTTGTGTTTTGACATTTTAAAGAATGATCATGGATGCTGCCCGTCAACTTAATGCAATATCTGTGATCAGACAGCTTCCTGAAACGCTTATTTTGAGTCACTTAGACCACTGTAATATGCCACAATCTTGAAAACTGTCAGCCATACACATTTCTGTTCATTCAAGTTCTACTTTGAAAACCTGTAATTTAGCATTTGGCAAGGCATCTTGAAAACCGGTGGCCATCTTGGATTTTCAGCTGGATAACATACTTTTCTTAGAAAGTACACCCTGGACATCATCTGTGCAAATTTGGTGCTTTTATCATCACACGAAAGATTCTTATGGAATATTGACTTAATAAGCTCCACTTGGTGATTGAAAGAAGGCTTAAAACTAGGAACAGGAACCATGATGTATTTATGACAATGTTTATAATATTAAGGTAAGAAAATCAAATGTAAAAGCTCAGAGGAAATGAATGGAATCCTATGGAGAACATGGTGCTTTTGGTACCAGAACATAGTGCAACTAGCGGCCATTCATAGGAACTTTTAGTTCTGTGTTTGCTTCATTTTAAATCCAGACAACTGGTGCCCTGGCTAAAAAAATATATATATATATCAAGGTTCAAGGTTCAAGGTTGTACTTTATTGTTACGTCTTTTGTACAGGTACATAAGAGTAAAATTTGTTTTTGTTTGGCATCCTTCAGTCAATGCAGTCGTATATCAAAGGAAAAAATAAACAATATAATAACATCAAACCACATCTAAAAATAATAATATTAATAATCTAAAAAGGAGTGCAAAAGGCAAAAAGAGCAACAGGAAAAGAAAAGAGCATCCTCAGATGTACTTGTGCAAAAAGTTTGGCATATTCTATACGCCAACAGCATATTTTTCCAGTAGTTGCTACTGTACTGTACTTAACTTTTGTAAACATCTTCACAGAGTGTTCTATGTGCAACAGATTAATATATTCAACTTCACAGTATGCATTTATGTACAGTAGGTGCAATTCAACTTCACAAGGAGGGAACGTAAGGGGTATGTACAGTAGGTGCAGTTCAACTTCACAAGGAGGGAACGTAAGGGGTTGGGGGTTGGGGGCTGGGGGGGGGGGGGGGGGTGCTAGCGATTCCTTTTTCCCTGGATCTTTCTCGTTTTTGACAGTTCGTTCATGTGCATGACTGTGCGTGGAAAGAAGCTCTTTTGCAGTCTGTTGCTGGTAGCTTTGAGACTGCGTAGACGTTTTCCATGAGGCAGCATCTTGAACAGACTGTGGTTGGGATGGTGAGAATCGTTCATGATTCCACAGGCTTTGTTGACACAGCGCTCATCGTACAAGGCTTGGATTGGGGGGAGATCGCATCCACTGATGCGTTCGGCTGTCCGCACAACCCTCTGCAGGGCCTTGCGATTGAGGTCAGTGCAGCTGCCATACCAGGCAGTGAAGCAGCCAGTCAAGATGCTCTCCGTGGTGACCCTGTAGAAAGCCCGTAGGACTTTGGGACCCATCCCAGCTTTCTTCAGTTTCCTGAGGAAGTAGAGGCGCTGTTGGGCTTTCTTGACCACCTTTTCTGTCTGCACTGCCCAGGTCAGGTCCTCAGTGATGTGTACCCCCAGGAATTTGAACTCTTTGACTCTCTCCACTGCAGCACCCCCGATCTTGAGGGGTGAGTGGACTTTAGGAGGCCTCCTGTAGTCAAAGATAATCTCTTTTGTTTTGTCCACATTGAGAGATAGGTTGTTCTCTTGACACCATGCTTCCAGATTCTCCACTTCTCTCCTGTAGGCTGTTTCATCATCATTGGTGATCAGGCCTATGACTGTGGTGTCGTCCGCGAACTTGATCACTTGGTTGGAGCTGAACAGGGCCACGCAGTCGTGGGTGTACAGGGAGTAGAGGAGGGGGCTCAAAACGCATCCCTGGGGGGCACCTGTGCTGAGAGTCAGAGGGGCAGAGGTAATTTTTCCCATCTTCACCACTTGACGTCTTTGTGACAGAAAGTTGAGGATCCAGCCGCAAAGGCTTGAATTTAGACCCAGACTCTTCAACTTGGTGTCTAATTTGAGGGGAATTATGGTATTGAATGCTGAGCTGTAGTCAATAAACAGCATTCTCACATATGATTTTTTTCTCCTCAAGGTGTGAGAGGGTCGCGTGTAGAGCTGTGGCAATGGCATCGTCTGTGGATCTGTTTTGACGATAGGCAAATTGCAGTGGGTCTAGTGTGGGTGGCAATTTGTCATAGATCATCTTCCTGACATGTTTTTCAAAGCATTTGCTCACTATTGGCGTGAGTGCAACCGGCCTCCAGTCATTCAGCCCAGTCACCTTGCCTTTCTTGGGAATCGGCACTATTATTGCCGATTTAAAGCAGGATGGGACTTTTTCCTCATGAAGGGACTGATTGAAGATGTCCGTGAACACACCAGCCAGTTGTGACGCACATGCTTTCAGGACACGGCCAGAGATCTGATCTGGGCCAGCAGCTTTTCGTGGATTAACACGGCGGAAGGAGAGACAAATATCCGCTTCTACAAGGGACATTGTGGTGATGCTCTCCCCAGTGTCACATTCTAACACAGAGGTGTGAAGGGCCTCTCCATTGTTGGGGTCCTGGAGAGTGCAGGGGGTAGGTGGGGGGGTGGGGGAGATAGCTGCTTGACTCTGTGCCTCAAAGCGGAAGTAGAATCTATTCAGCTCTTCAGGGAGTGAGGAGGAACTGTCCACTTGGGGGGAGGGGGGTTTAAAGTCAGTGAGAATTTTCAGTCCTTGCCACAAGTCTCTGCTGTTGTTTGATTCAGTAAAGTTCGACTCCACCTCTTTGGCATAATGCCTTTTAGCAGACCTCAGTGTTTTGCGAAGAGAATAATGTGTACGCTTAATTTCTCCTTCATCCCCAGATCTGAAAGCCTTGTCTCTCTCTTTAATGGCCAAGTGCACTGTACCATTTACCCAAGGCTTTTCGTTTGGGTAGACTTTAGTGGTTTTTGTTGGGACTACATCATCAATGCATTTCTTAATCACAGATAGCACAGTGTCAGCATATTCATCAATGTTGCCTCCTGCAGCCTCCTTAAAGATTGGCCAGTCCATCGATTCAAAACAGTCCTGTAACATAAAGTCAGACTCCTCTGACCAGAGCTGGACTGTTTTAATCACGGGAGGCGTCTGTTTGATCTTTTGTTTGTAGGCTGGCATGAGAAACACTGATGAATGATCTGATTTACCAAAAGCTGGGCGCACCAGTGATTTGTATGCATTTTTTATCGATGTGTAGCAGTGGTCCAGTGTTTTGTCAAGCCGAGTATTCACTGTAACATGCTGGTACATTTTTGGCATAACTTTCCTCAAAGATGCCTGGTTAAAATCACCCAAAACCACCAGTGACGCATGAGGATGACGATTTTCAGCATTGCATATAGCCGTGTATAGCTCTTTACACGCAAGCTCTGTGTTAGCTTTAGGGTGAATGTACACAGCAAATAATATTACAGCTGAAAACTCTCTTGGCAAAAAGTATGGCCTACATAGCAGAGCAAGGAATTCAAGATCTGGGGAGCAAAACGACTGTAACTCGTGCACAGAGTTCTGATTACACCAATTGTCATTAATCATAAAACACACTCCCCCACCTTTGGATTTGTCCGTTATTCCATTATCTCTGTCCATACGAAACATGGAAAATCCGACGGGTGATGTTACCGAGTCGAGTGGCTTTAGGTGCGTTTCCGTCAAGCAAATCACGTTGCATTGTTTTGTTTCCTTGTTGTATTTGATCCTAGCGCGGAGCAGATCCAGTTTGTTATCCAGGGAGTTAACGTTGGATAAAAGAATGCTGGGAAGAGGTGTTTTGTCTGGACGTCGGTCAAGACGCGTCTGTAAGCCGGCTCTCTTCCCCCGTCTTTTTTCCCGTCTGCGCGCGCGTCTACGGGCCGTCGTTGCCTCACAACCAGATGCTGTGGTCTGTGCGCGGTCCAGTGCTTTTTCCCAGTGCAAAAACTCCGTTTTTTGCTGCGCAATCCAGGAATCTCTTAGACTCAAAAGTGAGTCTCTGTCATAGCTTACTAAAGTAGCTGCAGTGAAGCTTATACAAATATATAAAAGACATAAAATTAGTAAAAAACTGCATTGACTGTGAGGAGCGCAAGACGAAGCAGCCGTACGTGGCGCCATCTTGGATATATATATATATATATATATATATATATATATATAATGTTACAGTTAGTTTGGGTAACTCAGTTAGTTGGGGTAGGAGTGCTTGTTTTTGTTCACCTGGATGTGTAAGAAGCTCATGTCCCAGTGGTAGAGCATGCAGTCAGCATTAGTCCCACGCTGGTGAATGCTAACCTGGTGAATGCTACTATGCCTAAACATAACCCTAACCCTAACCCCAAACCTAACCCTTACCCTAAACCTATCCCGAACCCGAACCCTAAACCTTACCCTAAACCTAACCCTAACCCTAACCCTAACCCTAAACCTAACCCTTACCCTAAACCAGCAGGGGAGCAACTCCCACAGGGCCTAAAGCTACTGATCCAGCAAGATTTGACGACGATCAGAAAAATGCCAGGTCATCTGAAGGAGAAGCCGAACCTCACTGCAGACCAGGTAAGAGCACTCAGATCCCTGACTAACAACCAAGATATAATAATCAAAGCCGCTGATAAGGGGTCATCGATTGTGATATTGGACAGACAGCAATATATATTTGAAGGCATGAGACAATTGAAAAATGTGAACCACTACAGGGAACTAGCCAAACCGATATTTGAACAAACAGCTTTAGAAGCTGAAAAAATTATAAACACCTTAAGGCAGAAAAAATTCATAAACCGAAAACAGGAAAGATACCTGTTAGGAGTGGACAAACCCAAGGCTAGAACTATGTATCTTTTACCAAAAATACATAAAGATCCAGCCAGTTGGACAATTCCCTACGAAATTCCAACAGGGCGTCCGATTATCTCAGACTGCGGATCTGAGACTTATGGTACGGCTGAATTCATAGAATATCACCTTAACCCCTTATCCATAAGACACAAGAGCTATATTAAGGATTCCTATCATTTTGTGGAAATAATAAAGAACATTGTCATTCCAAAGAATGCGATATTATTTTCGATAGATATTGACAGTCTATACACAAATATTGACACAAACGCAGGGCTACAAGCCATCAGGGACATTTTCCGGAAATACCCGGACAGAAAGCGACCAGACAAAGAGCTTTAAGAATTATTGGAAATGAATTTAACAAAAAATGACTTCCAATTTAATGGCAGGACGTTCCTCCAGATCAGTGGAACAGCCATGGGCAAACGATTTGCCCCGTCACTGGCCAATATCTACATGGCATCCTGGGAGGAATCAGTAATGGAAAGATGTCCACTCAAACCATCACATTATTACAGATACCTGGATGACATATGGGGCACATGGGAATACACCATGGAGGAATTCCAGGATTTTATTACAATCCTAAACACACATCACAGAACAGAACAATAACAGTCAAATATGTCACAGACATGACACAAATTGATTTTTTGGACATCACTACATACAAGGGTAAATATTTTGACACAACAGGAAAACTTGACCTGAAAGTATTCTTCAAAGCTACGGATACACACGCTTTATTACATAAGAGCTCGTTCCACCCACCACACTGCTTTTCAGGAATCGTCAAGTCACAGCTACTGCGCTTTAAACGGATTTGTACCCAGAAAAAAGACTTTGAAACAGCTTGTAAAATTCTTTTCAAAGCCCTAAGGGAACGAGGCTACACAAGAACTTACCTAAGAAAGGCCTACAGCACCTTTGAGGAGGTCAAGATCAGAGACCAGAGACCCCTTTTAGCCTTAGTAACAACTTATTCCAGCCAAAGCATATTGGCCAACAAACGCCTAAAAAGCAACTTTGAAAATAGGCAGAACAATCTACTACAGGATTACAAGATAATCTCAGCATATCGCAAAAATAAAAATTTAAAGGACTACCTGGTCCGTAGTAACTTGAAACAAAGTAACAGGGCTACAAAACCAACTCCAAGTTATTTTAGCCCACAGAAACAAATTATAAATAGATCAAAAAGAAATGTAGTTGGAATTAAACAAATTATACCCTACAACACACAAAATGTGATATACCTTATCACTTGTGACATTTGCAAACTACAGTATATTGGAGAAACGGGAAACTCCATAGCGTGTAGGCTTAACCAGCATCGCTATAATATTAATAACCATAAAGAAACACATTTACTGATTGTAAAACACTATTTAACACATGGGATCCAAGCCCTTAAGGTGTGTGGTCTAGAACACAACAGAAACTGGACTGTTGGAGAGAGGAAATTCCAAGAACAGGAATGGATTAGAAGACTAGATACTAGATACCCAGGAGGGCTAAATCTATAAAAGTTAAACACTCTACCTACACAATCCCTAACACAAAGGCCCCCAATGCCTTTGTGATTAAACAACAATGAGCCTACTTGGCCTTTGTCATGCCTAGGAGCTGGTGTGAAACACACCCGAAACCAGTAATGGCCCATCCGGCTCCCTTTGTTAT